>NW_026934564.1:0-59695 GCF_032062105.1 Saccostrea cuccullata | reverse complement strand
TGTTGAACACAAAATGTTTAAAATCTTAAGATCTTTAAGATGAGATCCCGAAAAAGGGGCTGGGCACTCGAATTAGGGGCCAAGAGGGGCCAAAAGTCTTCAATCGATAACTCTTTATCAGTTAATATTTTGTAATACATTACTGAAGCAAAGATCTTTATCTCAACCGTCTACAACTATATATTATGGTTTTTATGTCGTATGGTACATAATTAGGGGCCACAAGGGGCCAGAATGCAAAATCTTTGATGCTTTATATCTCGAAAGGGAGAAATATTTTGATAAGCAATATTGAACAAAAGTTGTTCAAAATCATGTTCTGAACAATATGCAACCTTTCATTTTTTGCTAAACGTCCCCGTTAAGGAGTTGAAGGGTTGGCCCCTAAATATTTCTTTTTCTAATATCTCAAAAACGAAAAAGAATTTCTGAACAATTGTTGAACACAAAATGTTCAAAATCTGAAGATCTTTAAGATGAGATCCCGAAAAAGGGGCTGGGCACTCGAATAAGGGGCCAAGAGGGGCCAAAAGTCTTCAATCGATAACTTTTTATCAGTTAATATTTTGTAATACATTACTGAAGCAAAGATGCTCATCTCAACCATCTACAACTATATATTATGATTTTCATGTCGCATGGTACATAATTAGGGGCCATAATGGGCCAGAATGCTAAATCTTTGATGCTTTATATCTCGAAAGGGAGAAATATTTTGAAAAGCAATATTGAACAAAAGATGTTCAAAATAATGTTCTGAACAATATGCAACCTTTCATTTTTTTGCTTAACGTCCCAATTAGGGAGTTGAAGGGTTGGCCCCTAATTATATCTTTTGCTAATAGCTCAAAAACGAATAATAATTTATGAATAGTCGTTGAACAAAAAATCTTCAAAATCTTAAGAGCTTTAAGATGATATGAATAAGGAGGGCCGATTCCTAAAATTAGGGGCAGTTAGGGGCAAAAGGCTGATTTTTTAAAGTCTTTAATGTTCAATGTCTTTTTACAGATTGTGGTAAATCATTATTTTAGAATGAAAATCGCAATCAAAATCTTATCTCATCTCATCAAGAATTGGTCGGAAGACCCACTCGTTGCTCGCAACGAGATCTCATCTAGTTATTATTCTTTTTTTGACAAAATTTTGTGCACGCGATTTCTCGAAAACTATTCAGCGGATTTCAGCGAAACTTTCACAAAATATGCGTCATTATATGAAGTTGTGCAGTCTGTAATTTTTTTTGGTAAATTCACTTTCGGTGCCAAGTTATGGACGATTTCCTGAATTTAAAATGCGATTTTGTCGCGCATTTTCATCGAAAATGGCTGAGGATATGAACTGGAGACTTATTGGAGATGAAAGATCATGACTTTGTGGTTTGCAGAATCGCCTTTTCGTGCGTCGTCGGTACTTCCGGTTTCTACCGGAAGCGTATTCAAAATATGCAATTTAAAAACTTTTTTGTTTTTCAATATTTTTCTTTGATATTATTAATTCAAATAGAGACTCATTTGCAAATGCTTAATATGTAATTTGTTTTAGAATCGAAAAAGGCAATCTCGAGATATTCGCAGTTAAAAATTTGAAGCGGTGTTTTCAATGGCCGAATGGTTAGCGCGTTGGATTGTCACGCGGGCGACCCGGGTTCGCTCCCCCGAATGTTCAAATTTTTTTCATCATTTTTTCTGCTAGATTTTTCGTATTTTATTTCAGAATCGGACGGAAGACCTCTCGTTGCTCGCAACGAGATCGTTTCTAGTATTCTTACTATTTTCGTATTGACCAACTTTTGGAAATGACCTTTGTCCGGTCCATTTCTCCAGAACAGCTTAAGATATGAAAGTTTACTGTGTCAGATATCATAGATCAGGACTTGAAGATGTGTCGAACAACATTTTTCCGTCGTCAATTCTTCCGGTCGTCACAAAAAAGGGGATTAAAAGTCGATTTTTTAAATATCTTTGTCATTCTTAAACGTAGGTTCAACGTTTCCTTAAACACTAAAAAATATTAATTTTTTTTTCTCATAAATAGACTTTGCGAGGGGTAATACACATTGTACCAATGTGCAGGTACGGTCTTCCCCGGGATGGGGAATGGACCTCTAGAAAACCTTCCCTGGTTCAATAGAGACGAGATATTAGCAAATAAAATGTTGAAAACATATATCATGTGTGTGCATCTTATTATCCCCCCCCCATTTTTTGTAAACAGTAAAAAACCTACTCCCACCTTTCTCACTTATTGAAATGAATGCTAATTCCGCTTTAATGTTTTATATTCTACAAAAAATGACATTGACATTTATATAACAAGGCACTCTTCTTGAAGTTAAGAAAATGATAAGGCTTAATTCTTTCTACAAAATAATGGTAATTTACAAGTCTATATTCAAGACAGCCCCCCCCCCCCCCGGAAGCGCGCAGCCAGGTAGAATTCACAGATAGAACATCTGCATTATTATTATTCATAAAAAATTAGTTCCCCTAATGTCATCTGATAATTTGCTATCATTATTATTATTAGGGTCTTCCGTCTTCAGCGGAAGACCCTTCTATTATTCTTCGGTTTCTTTTTCACTTTTATTATTATTATTAGGGTCTTCCGTCTTCAGCGGAAGACCCTTCTATTATTCTTCGATTTCTTTTTCACTTTTATTAGGGTCTTCCATCTCAGCGGAAGACCCTTCTATTATTCTATTGTTTCTTTTTCACTTTTATTATTATTATTCTTCCTTTTTTTTCTTTACAATTTTTGTGCAGAAGATTTCTCGGAGATGGCTCGACCGATTTACTTGAAAATTTCAGGAAAGGTGTATCTTTATCTAAACCTTATACGTTTTTTTCATTTTTTTGAAAATCACTTCCGGTCGAGAGTTATTGCCCTTTAATCAAAATTTTGAGGACCTCTTTGTCTGCGATAGAACTCAAAAACGGTTAAAGCTAGAGCACTGAAATTTTCTGTGATAATAAAGGACATGTTCCCATGTTGCAACAAGGTTTCCAAATTTTCCGAAAATGTGTAGTATGGAAACGGCCAAGGGTTGAAAGTTAGGAAACAAATCAAGAGTGAATTTTCGAGACATTTTGTATCATATCTTTAAAAGTATAGTCATTTTGTTAAGAGATACTGAACAATATTTGTGCAAAATATCAAGTTCTTTCAAATGATGTCAATCAAAAAGTGCTGACTCATCAAATTAGGGATAAAAAGGACCCCGAACAATTTGTTGTATAACTCTTAAACGATCGATATTTTGTGATTAATTACAGAAACAAAAATGTTCCTCTTAAAAATCTTCAACTATATATTATACTGCTGACGTCATATATTACGTATTAAGGGACAAAAAGGGGATAATGATATTTTTTCCTAAACCAGTATCTCAGTGACGGTTCAATGGATTTTTGTCAAACTTTTAGAGATGATAGGGAACAATGTTCTCTTGAAAATATTTTTTCATTTTTTATCAATTTACTTCCGTTCGCTAAATATGACGTATTTTTGACGTTTTGCTGCAATGCTGGTATGTCCTATTCTGAAAAAACTACGCAAAATAGAGATTTGAAATTTTCAGGAATGATTAAATGTAATCCCGGCATGTGCACATGAGTTTTGAAATTTTAAGAAGACGTTTTAATTTTTTTCAATTTTAAATTTAAATTTTTCAAAAAAAAATTTTGTTCCAATTTTAAAATTTCTTATACCATCAGATAGATCTTGGCAAGAGCTTTCCAAAAATGTATTTGTTTTGTGTTTGAGTACAATAATAAACAATATACACGCTCAGGTGTGTTTAGGACACTTGAGTGCAAGTGTACTCTTAGAAATTTTCTTTTAAAAAATCATAACTCTTTCATTTATTGACCGATTTCAAATTTTTTTGTACCATCAAATAGATCTTTTTAAGACCTTTCCAACGGTATCTTTCTTTTTATTGTACGTGCACTAATAAAGAAAATATAAGCTCAGGTAAGTTAAACCTTCATTTTGACAGGACATGTCAAATTCATTATCAAGGACATTTGCAGATGACCGCGTTCTTCGGTGCTCTTTGATCTTTGGTGGATATCGTTTGATTTCTGTAAAAAGTCATTTCTCTTTCATTTCTTGACCGATTTTAAAAATTTTTAATTCATTAAATAGATCTTTTTAAGAGCTTTCCAACGGTATATTTTTTTATATTGTAAATACAATGGTAAAGAAACTATGAACGCAGGTATGTTAGCATATTGTTTTGACAGAACATGTCAAACTCATTATCAAGGACGCTTGCGGTCAGTGCGACTGAATGAACTCTTCGATCTTTGGCCTACATACTTCGATTTCAAGAAATATTACACAATTTATTGGGAAATTCTCGAATAAGGTCAAAAGCGTGATATTTTATCGATTCAATTTTTTTTCTTCAAAAAACTTAAATTGCATCCAAATGTGAAAAAAGGACTTTTATGTATTTCATAAGATGGAGAACATAAGACCATGTGTTTTGAGATCGTTCAAAGGTCAAATAGAGTAAAATCAAATCGATTTAAATCTTTCAAAAAAATTAAAAGGCTCTTAATTGTTTAAACATGGACTACATCCGTATTTAAAAGATCGAGAACAATATATCAGGTTTTTGAAATCCCTCTAACTTCTAATAAAGTGAAATTTAAACGATTTTAAATTTTCAAAAAATATAAATTGTTTTCATATGTCAAATCAAGTACTATAATTGTATTTTGACAGATAGAGAACATTATACAACGTGTTTTGAAATCTTTCAAAGGTCAAACAGAGTGAGAATTAGACGATTAAAATTTTTCAAAAAATTTAAATTGATTCCAAATGTATAATTTAGTACTTCATTTTTATTTTGACAGATGCAGAACATCATACAAAGTGTTTTGAAATTTCTCAAAGGTCGAATAGAGTGAGATTTAAACGATTAAAATTTTTCAAAAAATTTAAATTGCTCCCAGATGTAAAACTGAGTACTATATTTGTCTTTTGACAGATGAAGAACATCATTCGATGTGTTTTAAAATCATTCAAAGGTCAAATAGAGGAAAATTTAAACGATTTAAATTTTTCAAAAAATTTAAATGGTTTCCAAATGTAAAATTGAGTACCATATTTGTACTCTGTTATATGGAGAACATCATACAATGTGTTTTGAAATATCTCAAAGGTCAAATAGAGGGAGATTTAAACGATTTAAATTTTTCAAAAAATTTAAATTGCTTCCAAATGTAAAATCAAATACTATATCTGTATTTTGACAGATGAAGATCATTATACAAAGTGTTTTGAAATATCTCAGAGGGCGAAAAAAGCGTGATTTAAACGATTTAAATTTTTCAAAAAATTTAAATTTCATCCAAATAAAAAATCGAAGATGAAATCTGTATTTTGACAGATGGAGAACACCATACAATGTGTTTTGAAATATTTCAGAGGTCGAATAAAGCAGGTTTTAAACGATTTAAATTTTTCAAAAAATTTAAATTTCATTCAAATGAAAATTTGAATATGAAATCTGTATTTTAACAGATGGAGAACACCATAAAATATGATTTGAAATCTCACAAAGGTCAAATTGAGGGAGATTTAAACGATTTAAATTTTTCAAAAAATTTAATTGCTTCCAAATGTAACAAAATGCACAACATGTGTATTTTGACAGATAGACAACATTAGACAATGTGTTTTGAAACCTGTTATAGCGCTTGATTTTACATTTGGAAGCAATTTAATTTTTTTGAAAAATTTAAATCGTTTAAATTTCACTCTATTGGACCTTTAAGAGGTTTCAAAACACATTGTTTAATGTTATCCATCTGTCACAATACAAATATAGTACTTGATTTTACATTTGGAAGTAATTTAAATTTTTTAAAAATTTAAATCGTTTAAATCTCACTGTATTTTACCTTTGGGAGATTTCAAAACATATTGTATGAAGTTCTCTATCTGTCACAATACATATGTAGTACTTGATTTTACATTTGTAAGCAATTTAATTTTTTTGAAAAATTTAAATCTTTTAAATCTCAATGTAGGTTACCTTTGGGAGATTTCAAAACATATTGTATGATGTTCTCTATCTGTCACAATACATATGTAGTACTTTATTTTACATTTGGAAGCAATTTAAATTTTTTGAAAAATTTAAATCGTTTAAATCTCACTCTATTTGACCCTTGAGAGGTTTCAAAACACATTGTATGATGTTCTCTATCTGTCACAGTACATATGTAGGACTTGATTTTACATTTGGAAGCAATTTAAATTTTTTGAAAAATTTAAATCGTTTAAATCTCACTCTATTTGACCCTTGAGAGGTTTCAAAACACATTGTATGATGTTCTCTATCTGTCACAATGCATATGTAGGACTTGATTTTACATTTGGAAGCAATTTAACTTTTTTGAAAAATTTAAATCCTTTAAATCACACACTATTTGACCTTTGAGAGATTTCAAAACACATTGTCTAATGTTATCCATCTGTCACAAAACAAAAATAGTACTTGATTTTACAATTGGAAGCAATTTAAATTTTTTTAAAAAATTAAATCGTTTAAATCTCACTCTATTTGACCTTTGAGAGATTTCAAAACACATTGTATGATGTTCTCTATCTGTCAAAATACAGATATAGCATTTGATTTTACATTTGGAAGCAATTTAAATTTTTTGAAAAATTTAAATCGTTTAAATCTCATTTTTATTTGACCCTTGAGAGGTTTCAAAACACATTGTATGATGTTCTCTATCTGTCACAATACATATGTAGGACTTGATTTTACATTTCAAAGCAATTTAATTTTTTTGAAAAATTTAAATCTTTTAAATCTCACTTTATTTGACCCTTGAGAGGTTTTAAAACACATTGTATGATGTTCTCTATCTGTCACAATACATATGTAGGACTTGATTTTACATTTGGAAGCAATTTAAATTTTTTGAAAAATTTAAATCGTTTAAATCTCACTTTATTTGACCCTTGAGAGGTTTCAAAACACATTGTATGATGTTCTCTATCTGTCACAATACATATGTAGTACTTGATTTTACATTTGGAAGCAATTTAAATTTTTTGAAAAATTTAAATCGTTGAAATCTCACTCTATTTGACCCTTGAGAGGTTTCAAAACACATTGTATGATGTTCTGTATATGTCACAATACATATGTAGCACTTGATTTTACATTTAAAAGCAATTTAATTTTTTTGAAAAATTAAATCGTTTAAATCTCACTCTATTTGACCTTTGAGAGATTTCAAAACACATTATCTAATGTTATCCATCTGTCACAAAACAAAAATAGTACTTGATTTTACAATTGGAAGCAATTTAAATTTTTTTAAAAAATTAAATCGTTTAAATCTCACTCTATTTGACCTTTGAGAGATTTCAAAACACATTGCATGATGTTCTCTATCTGTCACAATACACATATAGTACTTGATTTTACATTTGGAAGCAATTTGAATATTTTGAAAAATTTAAATCGTTTAAATCTCACTCTATTTGACACTTGAGAGGTTTCAAAACACATTGTATGATGTTCTCAATCTGTCACAATACATATGTCGGACTTGATTTTACATTTGGAAGCAATTTAAATTTTTTGAAAAATTTAAATCATTTAAATCTCACTCTATTTGACCTTTGAGATATTTCAAAACACATTGTATGATGTTCTCCATCTCTCACAATACAAATATAGTACTTGATTTTACATTTCAAAGCAATTTAATTTTTTTGGAAAATTTAAATCGTTTAAATCTCACTCTATTTGACCCTTGAGAGGTTTCAAAACACATTGCATGATTTTCTCTATCTGTCACAATTCATACACACTGTAGGATGTTAAACATCACAATACAAATGTAGTACTTGATTTTATATTAAGAAGCAATTTAAATTTTAAAAACAATTTTAATTGTTTAAATGATAATTGACCTTTGAGAGATTTTGAAATATATTGTTTTATGTTCTTCATCTGTCCAAATACAGATTTAAACATTACGAAAGAAAAATCGTTATCTCAAAAATATTATTATTATTTTTGAATGAAAATCCCAATCAAAATCTTATCTCATTTCATCGAGAATTGGACGGAAGACCCACTCGTTGCTCGCAACGAGATCGTATCTAGTTATTATTAAGGTCTTCCGTCTTCAGCGGAAGAGCTTCTAGTTATTATTTTTTTTTTCTTACCGATTTTGTGCACGCGATTTCTCGATCAACAAAATCTTATGAAACTTTCAGGACGAATGGAACATCACTTGAACTTTATGCGTTTTTTTCCGTTTAGATGACGTCACTTCCGGTCTAGAGATATCGTCGATATCTGATTTTTAAGGGTCATTTTGTCCACAATTTTCCCGGGCTCCGAAGGTAATAGAGAGGTGCATCAGGTATATCAAATTTACCGGAAGTGACGCTTTCCCTATGGCCCGAAAATAGACCTATCACAAATTTAAAAATTTCTCACACCTTTTCTTCGATATCTTTTTACCTGAAAATATTTTGTGAAAACGTATAGAACAAAAGAAGTGCAGAATTTAAAGATCTTTCAAATGATATCTCGAAAAAAGGGCTGGCCCCTAAATTTAAGGGCCTAGAGGGGCCAACAGTTTTTTCTTCATATCTCAAAACGTATTGAGAATTTGTAATACGTCAAAGAAGCAAAGTTGTTCAAAATGACAAGCTTAATCTATTGAAGTCGTCAGAAAACGTCCGGCGTCGTCACTTCCGGCCAAACCGGAAGTAGTCGAAAAACGCGTATTTTTGCCGTTCTTGACAAGTTTTTTGGTAACAAATGTCTCTAGAAGCAAAAAAATAATTTTTTCGTCCGTTGTCGTCACTTCCGGTCAAACCGGAAGTAGCAAAAAATTGCTTATTTTTGCATTAATTAACATAGCGTTAAAGGATTCAAACCATTTTTAGGCGTTATTTCTCATTTTTGTTAAAAATTAATGCTACTTCCGGTCAAACAGGACGGAAGACCTACTCGTTGCTTTGCAACGAGCTTTGCTCTAGTTATTATTATTATTTTTTTTCCCCCTTTTGTAATTTCTTTTTTTGACGATTTCTCAGAGATGACTGGACAGATTCTTATGAAATTTTCAGGGATGATAGAGAGTAAAAATATCTTTCAAATGTAGTTTTTAGTTTTTCAAAATTCACTTCCGGTCGTCAAATATGTCCGATTTCCGTTTTTCCAAAAGTGATCATGTCCGGACGATATCTCAGAAACGATAACAGATTAAGACATAAAACTTTCAGGAATAATAGATCATGATAAGTAGATTTGTGCAATCCGTTTAAATCCGTCCTCCGTCACTTCCGGTCGTCACAGGAAGTGATCTAAGAAATCGAAAATTTCAACTTTTTCTTTAATGAAATTTTTTTGCATCACATTATAGTATTTTATTTGTACTTTCGAAATATGTCAGTGCCACCGGAAACAAAAACGACAACTTCCGGTTATAAGAGAAAAACTGCATATTTTCAGTTTTTTTCTTTCCCATAAATATTTTTTATAGATAAAGTATTTGTAATGATTTTTGGATATGTTATTCAGACTGCAAATGTCTACAGTAACGTCAAATATCTTTGTTAAATTCACTTCTGGTCGCGTGATTTCCTGTCCTCAAAATGAGAACTTATCATAGCTAGATCTCGTAAACGGAAAAAGATTAAGACACTAAACTTATACAATTGGTAGATCTTGATGAGTAGGCAAATTCAGTTTGGATAAGATTGTCCGCCGTCACTTCCGGTCGTCACAGGAAGTGTTCCAAAAAATCAAAATTTTCAAATGTTCTTTTATTAAACTTTTCTGGCATGACGTTATAATATCTTATTTGTATTTTTAAAATATATCAGTCCAACCGGAAACAAAAACGTCAACTTCCGGTTTTAAGAGAAAAACTGCATAATTTTAGTATTTTTCTTTCTCCTAAATCTTTCTTAAACATGACATATTTGTAACGATTTTTGGATATGTAATTCAGACTGCAAATGTCTACAGGAAGGTCAAATATCTTTGTTAAATTCACTTCCGGTCGCGTGATTTTCTGTCCTCAAATTGAGAAGTTATTATAGCTAGATCTCGTAAACGATAAGAGATTAAGACACCAAACTGTTTCAAGTGGTAGATCTTGATGAGTAGGCAAAACCAGTTGGGATAACATTGTCCGCCGTCACTTCCGGTTGTCACAGGAAGTGATCAAAGAAATCGAAAAATTCAACTTTTCTTTATAGAAACTTTTTGCATCACATTATAGCATCTTATTTGTAGTTTTGAAATATGATAGTATCACCGGAAACAAAATCGACAACTTCCGGTTAAAAGAGAAAAACTACATAATTTGAATATTTTTCTTTCCCATAAATACTTTTTATAGTCAAAGTATTTGTAATGATTTTTGGATATGTTATTCAGACTGCAAATGTCTACAGTAATGCCTAATATCTCAGTAAAATTCACTTCCGGTCGCGAGACTTTCTGTCCTCAAAATCAGAAGTTATCATTTATTTACTAGATCTTGTTAACGGTAAGAGATTAAGACACCAAACTACTAGGGGTGGTAGACCTTGATGAGTAGACAAATCCTTTGAGTTTAAGATCATCCACCGTCACTTCCGGTTGTCACAGGGAGTGATCAAAGAAATCAAAATTTTAAACTTTTCTTTATGGAATCTTTCTTAGTATTATCTTATAGCTTCTTACTAGTAGTTTCGAAATATGTCAGTCCCATTGGAAACAAAAACGACGACTTCCGGTTATGAGAGAAAAACTGCATAAATTGAGTTTCTTACTATCCCATAAATATCTTTTATAAAAAGAGTATTTGAAATGATTTTGGGACATGTTATTCAGACTGCAAATGTCTAGAGAAACCTCAAAATGAGACCTTTGACCCTTACTCAAAAAGTACTAAAGAAATATTCATTACCTTTATCTAGATTCAGCTTCAAGTGTTTATCTCAAGTTTACCTCTCTCTTTCTCTCTCTCTCTCTCTCTCTCTCTCTCTCTCTCTCTTTTGATGACCTTGACCTTTGACCTTGTTCTTTGGCCCCATTGACCCAAAGGTCACAATCAAGCTTACGGTCGTGGAGGTATTTGCAACTCTTACTCTAACAAATGCTTATAAAATATCCCCTCCCTTCTCCAAAAAAAAAAACACAAAACAATCAATACCAACTTAGAGAAAATGTCTACAAGTCAAACGAAACGAAATATCGGCATAACATTCGTAATAAAAGAAAGAAGAGACCTGAAAGAAAGTGTCCTGAGAGTTTTAAGGTGAGTCTCTGAAGTATTTTGAAATTCTAGTGAATATCGGCAAAATCTGCATTTTTTTCTGTCTGAAATTGAGTTATTGCTTAGCATAAAAATTAATTAAAACTCGTATTGGCTATTTCTGCAATTATTATTAATATCATTCGATTCTCCTGCTCCATTACGACATTTTAATACCAAGTATTCTTGCTTTCTTAGGTGTATGTAATTTATTTTAATTTTATTTAGATTTAAATATGAATCGGCTGATACTCGGAAATGACGATTTTTCATATCAATGAAATTTTCACGCAATTGAGATAGGTTAATTGCAGTTTACCCCACTTGATACGATATGGTGTTGAAAAAATGCCCATGACTCATTCACTGTTTTTCCGGGATTTTGAATTTCCTCTGCAACTGACCACGTGTATTACTTTCGCTTTTACAACTCTGTATATGCTAAGTGTCATTGCTTCACTGCAAATGTGTCCCATAATTATTCTAATCATTTTCCTACATACAATATCACATCAAACAGCCAATATCTCAGTTTTTTAAGATATTTGACCGGGACTTTACTACGAAACTATTTCTTTCACTTCCAAACTATTTCCTTCAACCTTAAAATAATAAGCTTACAAAATACCTTAAATGTTGTGGAATTTGGTGGCTCAGTGGTTAGTGTGTCCGACTTTCATACTAATGGTTTTGGGATCGAGCCCAGATGGAGGTATTAATATATTTTTTTTTTTGCATTTTGTTTTTTTTTTTAAATAGAAAAATATCCTTCTTACAGATAAATAGAGGAGAACGGAAGACCTTCTTTGTTGCTGTAGCAACAAGAGTTTCTAGTTATTATTATTATTATTTTTCTTCTTCCTGGGAAAATCTTTTCCGCGAATGATCTTGTAAACTACATGTCCGACTTAGGTGAAACCTTTTTAGGGTCAGTAGGCATGTTATGTAGATTTGCGGAACGAAGGTCATTTTGCGCGCACGTGCTTGCAAGAGCGCGCACGTGCAACGCGTGAAATGACCAAAATAATAGATACAGCCGTAACTTTTCTATTTTTTGATTATATGCTTTGATACTCATAATATAAGTATATATTAGTAGTATAGACGTGTTGACATGGTCAAAATAGCAAGATATCACGCGCATGCACGTGCGCTTCGCTCTGATTGGCTGAAACTAAAGTCTCAATATCTTACTTGTTTTTCGTCATAATCATTTGAAATTTTGAACTTAGTCACACAATATGAAGATCTACAGCATGATATATAATATATTCATGAAAGCACGTACATGCGCGTGTGCTGGCAAGAGCGCACGTGCAACATGTGAAATTACCAAGATAATGGATGAAGCCGTAACTTTTCTATTTCTTGATGGAATTTTTTGAAACTCACAATGCATGAATATAGTAGTAGTATGGACAAGATGACATGGTCAAAATTGCAAGATCTTACGTGCATGCACGTGCGCTTTGCTCTGATTGGCTGAAACTAAAGTTTCAATATCTTTCTTGTTTTTCGTCATAATCCTTTGAAATTTTGAACTTAGTCACATATAATGAAGATCTACCGCATGATATATAAGAATTATCATGAAAGCACATAAATCCACGTGTGCTGCAATCTGATTGGCTGGAACTTTACATGCCTATATCTTTCTTGTTTCTCAACAAAACAGGATGAAGTTTAGAATATGAATAGGTATTATGGATTCCTACATGATATTGCTATCAAAATTGAATGCAAGGACGTGCTTGCATGCACATGCGCACACGCAATGCGTAAAATGAACAATATGTTTGAAAAACGGTAAAATTTATATTTTTATGACTTTTCATTGATTTCTGGAATATAAAGATATGTTAATGGTTTAGACATGTCATGATCACCTTGCATGTGCATGCACGTGCGTTTGCGAACAATGCGTTCAAAAAGTTGATATCATTGTAGCTTTTAAAATTCTTTTATGAAATCCTGCGATACTAAGCATATTGAAAAAAAAGTTTTAAAGGAAATTTGCACAAAAAGGGAGTTGGGGAGCGTTTGGGGAACATCTGTAACGGTCCCCGTTACAATTAGAACTAGTTATATAAATGGTGCCTGTTTTGGAGGGTAACATTTGAAATTGACACCCCAAGGAAAACCATTGTCAACCGACGCGTCAGCGGAGGTTGACAATGGTTTTCCGAGGGGTGTCAATTTCAAATGTTACCCTCCAAAACAGGCACCATTTATTTTATCATACTGAATGTCTTATTGGTTTAGGACGTCAGCAAAAAAAAAACCGTCGATCGTCTTTACGTTCATGTATAGAAAGCTTTCACACTCACCGGTTCACTAATCTCATTATTGTTTGTTTGATACTCGAATTAGAGTCATTTATCATATAAAGTTTCGTTATTTCTGGCTCGCAAGCATGTTTTCTACACTCCCAAGCATGTATCGTCTGTCGTTTGTTGTTTTCAAGTAAGCTATACTGGACACAAGCTTTTATTGACGTCAAGTTAATTCCGGTTCTTTCAAACGCGCAACTGACGTTTTGAGAATTCTACGGTGAACCGTACGCGCATAATTTCCACGCATGTGGCATTACCGTTGTGTTACCCGTTGTCACGTGTGTTGCTAGGGCTCAGGGTAATCGAACGGATTGTTAACTGCGTCTAAACCAATCAGATTTTAGTATTTAACATGAAAGTATAATAAAATTTAATATCACATGGTCGAGATCGTCATTCCGTGGAGGCCGCCATTGTTATTTACAAGTTCGCATGTGATAACGAAACATGCCGATTTCAGCGTTTACGGACACAATTATAAAACACAACCTACCTCCATCGAAGTATTAGCCTTCTTCAGTCTTGTTTTCTGTATATTTAATTACTGGCACTCGAAATAATTACGTAAGATCCATTATTTAATTCCTCTATATAATTCAATTGGGGATGCAGTGTTTCCGGTTTGGAAAAGTTACCAATACTGACGTTATGTTTGGTATTACAGAGGCATCACAACGTTATCGTCAGTAGACAGGGCATCTACGATTTCCTAAGACGGTAGAAATCTGGCAGTGGTCTCAGCAGGAAACCGAGGACCGTGAAAGAAGACGCCAACAAACTAAACCCCCTGCATCTGAAATTCATGGAAGCTTGGTTGTCAAAAAACAACGAACTTACCACAACTATGCTCCAGAGAAAACTGTTTGAAGTGTTTGGAATTCGTGTGTCCAGCAGTCTGGTGAGAAAACAACGAGCCGCGTTAGGATGGAAGATAGTCTTGTCCAAAACTTGTCAGCTCATCAGTAACAAGAAGAAACTGGTAAGTGTTTTGTATTTGAGTATTATATTTGAGATTAAGTAAAAGAATCCGTTGCCTGTATATAGATGAAATGCTCGGCTGTGATAAGGCAGCAAGTACTATAAAGTTTATACTTATTTTAGGTCCCATTTGTTTTGTTGTTTTTCGTTTAGCAAGTTATAAGAGACATAAAAAACATGAGTTCCTGTATATTTTACTTTTAATCAAGAAATTGAATATCTAATCGTTTTAATATTTATCTGTATAAAATAAATTAATATAATTTTATATTGTTCTAAACTTGATTACAAGTCATGAAAAGAATTTACAATGGTTCAACTTGATTCAACCCAGTAGAAAGCTGCATTGAGCAAAAATTCACTGTCCTTTAAAGTCAATCATGCTACAAGAAGTCACAGTTTTCTAGTTTTTTTTTTGTTTTGTTTTTTTGGTGTTGAATTTTATACTGTTGTCATTATGGTCGACTACCAAATTTTAAAATGAAGCTGCGTGAAGAAGTTTGAGACTTGAAGCTGAATATAATTTTTAAAATAGGCCTAGTCATAAAACCATATTAATGACATTCCCATCTTAATATAAGAATTCTTATATACTCTGATCATGTTAATTTTATCTGCTAAAATAATAATGACTGTCTCCTTTTGTTGTTAACTGAAGTTTGGAAGCATTTAGGCTAAGTTCAATTCTTTTAAATAATGAACTTCACTTTCATGAAGATTGAAGAATGATTTTTAAACCTCATATTTTTTTCATAGGTTCAACTGAAATGGTGCCTCAATGCCCTCAAACAGAGAGGACTTACGAGACGTTATCTTTGTGGATGAGAGCACAGTAAAGATGTCCGCTCATGGAAGACTTTTCTTCCATCAGGACAGCTCTCAACTGCAGGGAAAGTGTGCGAGGAAATCCAAGCCAAAAAGCATGCCTATGAGGTAAGAGAATGTTGTTGTACATGTAACCGTTGTTGTCAATCCATAGATAATGAACTCCAACTTTTACGTTTTTACGTCAAGAAAATAACATGTAACTAAATCCTTTGCTATGAAAATCAAGTTTATAAAATCGCAAACTTTGTTTCGAAGATCCAAGTCTCTTCCCAGGGTGTATTACAGTGAAATAATTTTAGTGTATTGTGTTTCAGGTTCATGTACATGTATATGCTTGTGTCCCTTCAATATATACGTTTGATTTTTTTCTTGTCGAGGAAATTTCGGTAGTTGATTAGTGACCCCAGCTGAAGAAATGTGACTGTGCCCCCCCCCCCTCCAAATGAAATTGCTTCCCCTGCAGGCCTGAACTAAGAATTCTACTTGGATCCTGTCATCTGATAGACAAACCATATAGACAAACATGTGGTAGTATTGAATGATGCTATCATTACAGACCATTGAAAAGATTTCATACATGTATTTACATGCGGTTGAAAAATGTAAGAGTTTGTTTATTGCATTCTACATTAGAATTTGTTATTTAAAAATTTAAACGGTCCCATATATATGTACCAGATTTATTGCCGTCTACTAAAATTTACGTGCATCAATGAAATTCTGTCCAGACCCTCTCCCTCCCCTGAAATTTGCAAAGTTAATAAATGTATACACTAATTTAATTAAAAGTGACCTTTGACCCTCCCTGATGCCTCACTGAAAATGTGGATCTATGTGAAATTGGCAGAAAAAGTCATAGATATGGAGCTTTAAAAGTCAACGACTAGCCCTTCAACACCCCCCCCCCACACACACACACGTTTTTATTAGCTTGTCAAGTATTTTCCCGGTTATAAAAATTTTTTCGACCGGGGACCCCTGGAAAATTTTCATGGACTATGTTATCAGTTTCAAATTGTAAGTAAGTATTTTAATTTAATCACTGCACCCGATCTAACAGTTATATACTGTAAACCAACTTTTATTCGCGTGCGAGAAATTTTCGCGATGTTTGCGAAAGCCTCGTCATCGCGAATATTTCTCGCCGAGAACCGGTCCTTAAAGTGTATGTTCTATTAACAACAGATCCAAATAAGGCTAAATCGCGAAAACAAATCGCCGCGAACTAGTTTATCCCTGGTTAATCGTGAAATAAAGTCGTCACGATTTAAAGTTCGTTTACAGTAACTGCAAAATAAGTGAAAACTGGGGGATTCCCCATCTTACTACAATGGACTTCTTAAAAAAACATTTTTTTTTTACAGATAAGCTACATTTGAGCAGAACTTTACTCATCCGACTTTGAACTCGAACAGGATACTAGTATATGAAATTTAAGAAAACTGAACGAGGGAAAAAATAAATTACATGTTGAGCATCTTATTATTATTAACGCATCCCGATTCCGACATTATATATCTCCACGGTCTAATCTGTATCACATCCTGTATTAAGCTGAGACTCCAAATATTAAATTTCAAAGATATTATGTAAGCGTTGTATATCAGATACGCAGCTAGGATAAGGCTGCCCGTAGAATATCAAACTGTTCGGACTGTAGTAACTTCTCTGAACTACCTAGATATGACGTCATAATAGAATATGACGTCATGTCACTGCATACTTTAGCTGATATGACGGGGAAAGTGACATAATTATAACATGGCATACAAATTTAATTTTGGGACTTGTTGCTTAATTCAAGTGTAAAGATCGTTCTTTAAGCTCGAGTGTGTTGTTATGAAGATGAACATTTGAAATTTAAATTTGCTTGTCTGATATGCAAATATTCAAACCATAGTAAAAATTATGTGTGAAAAGCTCCCCTTACAAGTCCGTAGACAGAGTTAGAATTTATAAAATTGTGTTTATATTGGACTGTTACAATTGAAAAATAAGGACAAATTGATATTCTGTTTGAATCTACAAGAGAAGTATGTCCTCTAACTGAAGTTTGCTGGGGGATTGAGTGTAGTTTATCTATTTTTGTATAAATCGCGATAAAGATTGGAAAATACCCCTTCTAATGTTGCTAAGTTGAATTTCTCGTAAAATATTTTCTAAACGAGTTAAAATTAAACCTGCCCCCAGCACTTTCTATATACCAGAGATCATGATGTCGGATGAATTGATCTACATGTATGTAACAAACTTCCCACAATTTTTTTTGGTTTTGCACTTGTGCCGAAGCGATTTTTGTGCAACAATTTGAAATATCATGCATTTCCGTCACGGGAT
Source organism: Saccostrea cuccullata (assembly GCF_032062105.1). NCBI lineage: Eukaryota > Metazoa > Mollusca > Bivalvia > Ostreida > Ostreidae > Saccostrea > Saccostrea cuccullata. The sequence continues at coordinate 41,910 of NW_026934564.1, read as the reverse complement.
CAACAGTCATGTGACATCACAACAAGAGGCCCAGGGGCCACAGCGCTCACCTGAGCACATCAGCAAGGAAAAAGCACATATGATGATTTGGACGAACTAGAATCTACACTACCTGAGGATAATTCTACATAATTACTAATAAGGGCTTTGAAGTACTTGAGAAGATTTTAATAGGTTTCCCTATATATTCCTATGAGAATTTTTGGTCAGACATTTTGGTCCTACCCTACCTCCAGAGGTCATGATTTGAACAAACTTGAATCTAAAATATCTGAGGATGATTCCACGTGAGTTTCACCTTTCCTGGCCCAGTGGTTCTTGAAAAGAAGATTTTTCCTGTATATTCCTAAGTTAAACTTTGATCGGCCATTTTGGCCCCACCCTTCCCCCGGGGATCATGATTTGAACAAACTTGAATCTACACTATCTGAGGATGATTCCACATGAGTTTCACCTTTCGTGGCCCAGTCGTCCTTGAGAAGAAAATTTTTTTCAAAATACCATTAATTTTTCTCAAATTCATAATTATCTCCCCTTGGAAAAGGGCGTGGCCCTTCATTTTAACAAACTTGAATCCACTTTACCCAAGGATACTTTGTAGCAAGTTTGGTTGAAATTGGCCCAGTGGTTCTTGAGAAGAAGATGAAAATGTGAAAAGTTAACAATAACGACGACAGACAACGGACAAATTTAGATCAGAAAAGCTCACTTGAGCCTTTAGGCTCAGGTGAGCTAAAATGCCTTAAAATAAAACCTTATTAAACTATTATCTCAAGTTGACTGCAATTTCAAACAATGATTACATATTAAAATTAAAATCTAGCTTAAAAAAATGCATATTTTCAAGGAAATTTAAGCATTCGGACAGCCTTATCATAACTGCGTATTTCCCATGATCGAAGAGAGCGGACTATGCGAACAGATTTATAGGGTAAACAGACCCAATACAAGCTGCAGAACTGTAGCTCTCTGTTTGAGAAAATTCGGACAGATAAAGCACAGAGCTACAGATGCAAGCGTTGTAAAAATCTTCGATTTACGCCGACGATTTTTTGTCGCTACTGTAGGTATTTATTTTGTGTAGTCTAAGCTTTCGCTGGCTTTTAGAATGGTATCTATCCTATAATACCAAATATTATAAACAAAACTCTTATATTTGATACTTTATTTCCCTTTCAACGGTCCGACACAGTCCTGTATATAGTTTTGTAATGTTTCCTTTCGACGTCCGTAACCGCAAACATGCAGCCATTTGTTAGCGTTTAGAGGTAAGTAAATGATCAGGAATTGAAGTTTAATGTATAATTATTGTTAAATACCATTTATTATTTAATACCATTTAAAATTAATTTCAAAGCTAGGAAGGTATAAAATACAAGAAAAAATATCCGTAGTGAGCGACAAAAAATCGTCGGCGTTAATCGAAGGTGTTTACAACGCTTGGATCTGTAGCTCTCTGCTTTATCTGTCCGAATTTTCTCAAGCAGAGAGCTACAGTTCTGCAGCTACGTATAATCAAGAATATTATTCCGAATATGTGCACTTTTGATAATAAAGCATCTACGTGCTTGAGTTTCGCATCAATTCATTTAAATGTAATTCATTTATTAAATGTGTCATATAAAAAAAATAGATAAAAGAATTCGAAATTTTTACAACGATATTTTATGTTTTAAGCAGTTTGCAATAATCGGATTTATGCAGTAAATACGATATTAATCCATTTATCACAGCACCCCACGCGATATGTACGCGCAAAGCATTGGAACAGTCATTAATTAACTACCCTTAAAGATACACGTCTTAATTTCGGTGCTGCTAAATTTGAGAAATCTTTTTTTAATACTTTCTTTGGAGAGATGCCCAAGCGTAAGTCGTCCGCAACTGTGGTTACATCCGCAAAAAAGTCCATCAGAAAAACCAGAAGTCTCTGTCGAGACTGTAGCTCTACTGGTTTGTACTTATCAAAAACCATTGCACTATTTTATGTATCTTTGTGTTGTCTACTTGTGTGCCAACTTATTTTGAAATCAAACTGAAACGGTAGAAGGAGTAGCGTTTTAAAGGAATTTCACAGAAATTCTATTTTTAGTAACAATGGTAACACCGTTCATCGAAATCAAAAACCAATGCACTATTCTATGTATCTTAGTGTAGTCTACTTGTGTGCCAGGTAATATTGAAATCAGACCAAAACTGTAGAAGGAGTAGTTTTAAAGGAATTTCACAGAAAATTCTATTTTTAGTAACCATGGCAACACCGTTCACCGAAATCAAAAACTGATGCACTATTCTATGTATCTTAGTGTAGTCTACTTGTGTGCCAAGTTATTTTGAAATCAGACTAAAACTGTAGAAGGAGTAGCGTTTTAAAAGGAATTTCACAGAAAATTCTATTTTTAGTAACCATGGCAACACCGTTCATCGAAATCAAAAACCGATGCACTATTCTATGTATCTTAGTGTAGTCTACTTGTGTGCCAAGTTATATTGAAATCAGACTAGAACTGTATAAGTACTAGCGTTTTAAAGGAATTTCACAGAAAATTCTATTTTTAGTAACCATGGCAACACTGTTCATCGAAATTAAAAAATGATGCACTATTCTATGTATCTTAGTGTAGTCTACTTGTGTGCCAAGTTATATTGAAATCCGACCAAAACTGTAGAAGGAGTAGGGTTTTTAAGGAATTTCACAGAAAATTCTATTTTTAGTAACCATGGCAACACCGTTCATCGAAATTAAAAACCGATGCACTATTCTATGTATCTTAGTGTAGTCTACTTGTGTGCCAAGTAATATTGAAATCAGACTAAAATTGTAGGAGGAGTAGCGTTTTAAAAAATTGTTTACAGACAGACAGACGGACGGACGGACGCCGGACGCATTACTATCGCATAAGCTCTTCTGGTCTCTGACCAGTAGAGCTAAAAAAAAGATGCCACCAAATCCCACCAAAAAGAGGGGGAAATGACAACTGTACTACTCACAGCATAGAAGAGGACATTAACGAGACAGTTAGCTCAGTAGGTAAGTCTGACTACTTACCTACGCCTATTGTTAGTGTTACTGATGCATTGGGTTGCACCATCCCTTCAAAAACGCGCAAAAATACAAAATTGGGGGTATTTAGATCTGGGCGTCTTGTTGGAAACGTCGGAAGAAAGGGACAAGAAAAATAAGATAAACCTAGTGGACGGGGAACTGGTCTTACAAAAGCGGAAAAGTGGCAAAATCAGCGATGTCGGGAAATGGACCGACGCGTTCCTTGTATTTACTAGTATTTACGTCGAAGCTCACCCCGATCAATCACTTGGCTAACTTAAATATACGCACACGGTTAGAGTGGGTTCTTATAGATCCACCACCGCCTGGAAATTGTACGACGAGCAATTTAGGCTTAAGAAGGCAAGAAATAGTTCTATAGCATGGGGGCAAATCGACAATGAACTTTGGATGTTATACGTAACTTCCCCGATTACTATCCCCCAAAACATCTACAATGATTCTACATGTGTATAAAGGTTTCAGATTTTTTCAAATTGCTAAATTAAGTTTGCCCATTTTTTGCCCGCCGAAATTTCTTTTTAACCCACAATGCACCAGAGTTCCCAAAGCAAAATAGAAAGTGATCCAAACCAAGTCGATTTTCGAATAGTACTTTGTATAGTGACATTGCAAACATCAGACTGCTTCATCGTGTTAAAAAGTTGCTTATTAACTTGAAAGATTTAAAATAATTTTAAGCTAATTTAATACTCGCTTCAACCTTGATGGTAACAATAAAATTCGGAAAAAAATTATTATATATAAATTTAATTTCTCCCTTTCTCAAAAAATAATATTATTCTCTCTAAATATCTTTCTCTCTCAATAATTTAAAACAGATAAAACCTGTAACATCAGAAAGCTGTATTCCAGGAATATATGCTTTGATAGTGAAAAAGACTGAAGCTAAATTATCTTGACAAGCACAATGAAAAATTCATATACTAAACATGTAAATGTAAGTATTTCTAGGAGTATACATTAATCATGTAGAATGTTGATAGCAACTGTCCTTGTGAAAATCGTGTATGTCTGGAATTGATATATAGTTCCCTGCCAAAAGGGATGCACGACGTGCAAAAATCGCTGCTGCCAGTTCAGGTCAACTTCACCTAATCAGAATGTAAGTATAGTTTTGGTTTTCTCTTAGCAGGTCCTCCTTGTATAAAAGAGATATCAAAAGACCAGACTTAGTAAAGAGGTTTCTTTAACAATAGCCAGTGCGATATCATCCCTATGCCAGTCGGAGTTCTTGGAACATCAATAGGGAGCTCCTTCCAAGTACATGTAGAAATCAAGTGCTCAAGGAAACATCTACCCCTGAAAATTCTAGAGATGATCAGACTGTGACATCATTACTGGTACACCACATAAAATAGGATATATAAATTATAAAGACATTTCGTATTAAAGAAAATCATTTTTTTTTTAAATATCATTGTAACATAGGGTACATCTATGAGTCTTCAAACAGACATTTTTCAGGGAGTGCAAAAGTACTTCATGATAAATATGCTGACATGAAATGTTACCGATAAAAAAAATTGTTAAACTGATGCATTTGATTTATATTATTTTTCTGACAATATATATTTTTCCTTTTGTAAATTTTAATATTTTGAAATTGTTTAAACTATATTTTGTTACCAAATATACCAGTTTCACATATAATTATTGAGTTTACAAGAGTAGAACCCAAAAGAATGTGTTGGCAAACTATTGGAAATGGTCTATTGGAAGTATGTTTATACCAAAAAATCAGGAATGGCAATCGAATGCAGAATTGCTAATCGGTTAACCGCAAGACGTTCCGACCGATTAACCGGTTAATCGTATCAAAATACACACAATTTAGGTTTTTTTTCAAAGTACATGTAGATTTATTTCGGTTGTGCACAGAGAGACTGTTAAAGATAATTGACATTAAAATACTCCATTTGTCTTGATTCTGTATCGGAAAATACATTTTGTTATATTAATATTGTTTTCAGAAAAATTTAGAAAAAAAAACAACTAAAGAAATCCTCAAGCTAAATTTTCAGAGCATGGAAAATTTTATAATCATCAATAATGGTAAACTGTAGCTCTTAATTTATATTGTCTTTTAATTTAATTAGATAAAGAACTAAATACGACAATTTCCTTTTCGCAATACACGTTCTCATTTATGTAATAATTATAATTATAATCATCAAAGAAAAACAGGACGGACTGGGTAATGGCATGATGTTTGCACAATAATTAACGCTATGTAAACTGATCAATTACCCTCATGGCCTCAATTGAATTAAATCAGGAAAGCCATAATTATCTCCGAATCAGTTTTAATAGTTTTGTTAAACGCTTAATTTCCAATCCAATTTCTTTTTTTTAATGAATTTTAATAAAATCAAGTTCAGTTTTATTTTTTTCCGAGTAACCGATTACAGATTTTCTAACCGATTGCCATCGTTCCGACCGAGTAATCGGTTAACCGGTTACAAATTGCCATCCCTACAAAAAATAGATGAATGAATCAGTAACATTCTTGTAAACGTTCAGAATACAGGTACTATAAAATGTTAAAAAGAGTATACATGTATTTTAACTAAGATACACAATTTTATTTTTCTGTTATTTTTAAGTAATATAATTTTTTTTTTCAGTCTCATTTACATAATCAAATTAACGAGTTTTGCAAGAAATATTCACCAAGTGTTCTACGATTTTTACACAACGAACCAAGGGTGCTTATTGAGCACTGCATCAAAAGAATTCCTCCTGAAATTCAAAACATACCCATAGAAAATATACAGAAGATTGAAGACGGTCTATGTTGTGCATAGAGTTGACTCCAACAACATATATCGGGTGAGGTTTTCAGAAAATGAACCTACATGTACAAGTGTTGAATACTCAAGACTGTTAGACATCATATGCCATCTAAACACATGCTTGCAATGATGATGTCCTTACCAGAATGAAGCTTAGATAACCTTGCTGATGGAAAGAAGGTCTGTCCATATTTTATTTTGGACCGAGACGTCACACAGAAGTGCACGATGATACACCATACACAGATATTTCACTAAATCAAGCCTCAAATATTCCACGGAATCAGGGTACATCAAAGAAAAAAAAATCCGGATATGTCATGCTAAAATCAGCCAGATAAACCAAAACCCCACTTCTTATTCCTCTAGAGACTGCTTAAGGTGGATATACAGATACAGATATACAGTCCGGCTTATACTTGATTACTGATTGTCTAGACCTCCAGGAAATATCTACCAAAATACGGAAGTAAAATTACTCACTGCATCAAAAATAAAGATTCAGACTAACCCTACAGACAAATGTAGAAAACCATCCTTTAATAGAAAACCAGTAAATGTTTCGTTAAGAAAGAAATACGGGAAATACACATTGTGTCCAGTTTGTGTAGAAAAGGATTATGGCATAAATATTGATGGAACATGTGACACGCCCAGCAACCAACATAGGATCCATGAGAACCACACCGTTGCTATCGAACAGTGCAAGGCCTATCAAAACACAGGAATTCCAGTCATTGATATGGGAGCACTGTGGATGATCAAACCATCAGATTATTTAACTGCAAGACTTGGCAGTTTTAAAGTCAGAGACACTTCAATTGTGTATTTTAAAACTTCCGTATCCGATGAGGTATATTTTCTTTTTTCAAATTTGAGTTTTCTGTGGGTTTTTTCTGGTTAATAAAATTATAGTAATTGTATAATGCACAAAATCAAATCATTTTTAGGTTATAGGTACATACTTGTTTCTTCAAACAGAGACAAAGAAGGTAAATTTTTAGAATAAGCTGTGCTTTATGCTTTTAATCATTTATAATTTATAAATCATTTTTATTTATTATTTGGAATCTGTTTGATGTATTGTTAGTTATTGTCTCCATATTTAAATTTTGTTTTCTTGGAATTAAATCACAGTAATAAGAAGCTTCTAGGAATTGATTCATCAGTTGCAACACCCATATTTCAAGGAATATCAGATAATTTCCCTGGGTACATGACACAGGTAATTCTTTCTTTTTTTCTGATTTGTTATTGTATGCATAAAAATTTGAGGGATTTTAAAAAACAACAACATTGGAACAAGGTTAATCTTCGTAATAATAATTTAAAAACTTGTTTAAATTCCCTCGAGAGTATTTTGCTCATATGGAGATACAACTCTTCGACATTGGAGGGCTGTAAATGTATACCTATACTAGGCACTCAGAGCTATTGAGAAGTGAGGAATCATTTTCATACCTACAGGTACTGGAACACGTGTCCTTCGTTCATATAATCTCATTTGAAGGTCACGTCTTCACGTCCCAGAGCAGATTGGAACCGTAGGCTAGCCTTACTCTACGAATCTAGAGCAAGAACTCTATCTGCTGTGCCATGTTCCAAACAATTTAAATCTAAATGTATGATATAAAAAGGCAGTATACGTATATGGTTTTTTTTTTTTTCAGATGAAAAAAAGTGACATTGAAGACTAAGTGAGCTGGACAATGATCTCATATCAGAAAATCCACTGGTGGCGGAAAGAAGCTGTACTTCACTATAAGAAATTTATCCGTTCCTGGTATATCCAAATATATGGATATGCAGGAAGAGGCGGTGAATGTAGAAGGTAAATCTGAGGAATTTATTAAAAAATGTAATTAGTTCATAGGACTTTTTTTCTGCGGTTTCCATAGAATAAAGTACGAGATGTTTTACTGGACATTGATATTGAATACTGTTCGTTTCTCCATATCCTTATGAATAAAGAGTGAAGAATGACACATGACTCGCTTTAATATTCAAGACGTCTATGGATATTACACTACAAGCTGATGCCAGAACATCAAAATAAACATATTAGCAATCTAAGCATTGCTAATTTTGACCCCAAAAAATCATTTGCGTCTCTATCTCATGGACTGATGTATTTAAACTGCGTTATCGCAATTTTAGAGGTATTACATTGAAATAAAACGTCCCGTCTTAGGACGGGCGTACAAAAATAGTCTTTGTAATTAATTCCTAGAGCAATCTAACTGGTCCAACTTTTTTGAAATTTCACAATTGGGCGATTTTCGACAATAAATCTCTTATAACATGCGTTACATTTGTTATAGATTGCTCTTAAGTATATGCTGAAAAAAGTATTTTCTTTTCGATTTAACAGTTTTTAAATAAGGATACTGCAATACGCTTACATTTTTGGGGAATGAGTAAATATAGTAGTAATAGTAAAAAGAAAGTGGTTTTTTTGCTTATATTTCAGGTCAAAGTGACCTTGACATAGGTCGCGACACACCTCCTACCTAATATGCATAAACTTGCCATATTTGGTGATATTAAGCTTAAAGTTTTATAGTTACATGAATGAGACGGACAGGATTTTTCCATATTCGGCCATAACTTCTTAATTAAAGTTCAGAGCGACTTAATTGAAATGCGCGATACACTTTCTACCCAAGATGTATCAGCTGACAAAGTCCAATAACTCTAAGCCTATTAGTATTAAAATTATGTGCCGGACACGATGAAGCAAACAAACGGTCATTAACGCTATATTATAATACGCCCCGCTTTAAGACGGGCTTATAAAAGGTACAATGTACCATTGCAGACTTTAGTAAGCTTGACATTGATGTCATATCAGAAATTCCACTGGTGGTGGAGAGAAGCTGTACTTCACCAGAGGAAATTCATCCTGTTTCTGATGTATTAAAATACGTTGATATGCAGGACGAAGCGGTGAATGCAGAACGTAAATATATTTCATCAGGCAAACAATGTTTTATTATGTTAACAAAATAGTGGTGCTTGTTATTATTTAAAAATCATGATTAACGCAGGCCAAATCCTATTATATTAAAAGGTGCGTTGATTTTGATAACATTTCACAGTGATTTTAATCTTGCAAAGCCATGGAACAAGAGATGGTAGTGGAAATGCTGAAGAAAGTTAAAGGAAGTGGTGTTAGAGTCGCAACCATTATTAGTGATGTTGATGCAGCAGCTACCATCGTTACGACATGAAGTTGATCCCAATATAGAAAAGCAATCAGACAGGAACCATCTCCAGAAAATCTTGCAAACCATCTGTACGCCCTGCAAAAGGTACACATAGCGCAAATGCAAGTATAGATTTATATTATTTCATGGGATTTAGGATAAAATATGTCTTTTCTTAATAGTACTCAGCTGTCTTTGTCGTTTGTTGTGCCTTGTGTACGAGTCAGTATTGTTTCATCTATTGAAGGTTATGGAGGATTACACACAGTCCTGACAAAAAAATGAGTGTCATCAAGCCAGAACCTGGGTACATTTAATATATCTAGTTTTTCTCTCCCTTTTTAATGAAATGATGAATTTATCATTGCTATTTGCATTACAGTCATGAAACAAATTTCATATTCATCTACATAAGAGACAGATTATATGAAAACCTATAAAACCAACACTAGGAACATATCCTGACCGACAGTTCGACAACGTTAACCCTAACTCACTTTCCGTAAATGAAAACACAACATCGTAAGCCTCAAAAGTCTGATCTGAATTCATTTCAACGCCAACAGCAGGGCAGTGTTGTTGGACTCGTCTTTACCTATGAGTATGCACAACCTATCTGACTACACTAAGATACATAATTCTGTGCATCGGTTTTTAATTTCGATGAACGGTGTTGCCGTGGTTGCTAAAAATAGAAATTTCTGTGCAATGCTTTCAAAATACTACTCCTCCTATAGTTTTGGTCTGATTTTAATATAACTTGGCATATAAGTAGACTACACTAAGATACATAATTCTGTGCATCGGTTGTTCATTTCAATGAACGGTGTTGCCATGGTTACAAAAAATAGAAATTTCTGTGAAATTCTTTCAAAATGCTACTCCTCCTACAGGTTTGGTCTGATTTCAATATAACTTGGCACACAAGTAGACTATACTAAGATACACAATTCTGTGCATCGGTTTTTATTTTGATTTGTGGAAAGGATCATTTTTCTATTTATTTCTTATTTAAAGTCTCAAGTACCAACTGCTACTTTTCTGTTCCTTTGTTTAAGTATAAACCAGTAGAGCTACAGTCTCAACAGAGACTTCTGGTTTCATACAAGTCTATAAATTCACATTAGTACTATTAAATAAAGTGCCACGTCCCGTCTTTAGACGGGCGTAAAAAAAATATTATCTTATTTCTATTCTTTCAAACTCATTTCAATTTCAGTTCCGTTTTCTTTTTTATTTCAGAATGGGAGTACATTATATGAACCCGATTTTGGTTAAAGATAATGTTATTATTCATTAAAAATAAATATATTTGTTTTTAGGCACCTTTCATCAAACCACTATTTGAACCTATACCAGAGGGGGCAGACGTCTGTGGAAAAACTGGATTTCAAAAGCCCTATTCCATCTTCAATTATGACACTATCAGAAGCTATGATCATTAGAAAGACGTAAGGATATCCAAAGAAGGAGCGATGGAGATTGAAATGGTAACAAGAGGACAAACAACAAGTCCAGCATGGTTTTAGAAAGGAAAGGATAACGGCATCAAATTTTGGACTGATAATGAACAGGAACAAGAGGCCCACACGCCTTATATGTCACCTGTATTGTGCAACAACTTTCAAACAATTAAATTTGGTTCGTGTTTTAAACCAGAGGACATGAAATTCGCAATTCACAATTTTGAAAGAGGCGCCATTGCTTATCATAATTATAGACTTAGAATATTTACTCTATTTACTTAATACCCAAAGGTAGATCAGAGTAACAGAGAAAATGCACTTCCACTTTATAAGCAGTTGTGCACATCATCCCAAAGGGACCACTGACCTTGGGGCCACATATTTCAAAATTTTGCAAATTTTATCACAAAATGGTTGATAAATACCAATGAGCAGATTTCAAAGCATTAATTTATTTTCAGACTATGTACCCCCACCCCACCCCTGACCCAGGAGGGGGGCATAAAAAATAACCATTTTGCTAGATGTACCTATCTTCATCATAAATATACAGTATAATTTGTCCAAACCGGCTACCGCCGGTTCCATAAAATTTGGCCGGTTTAGACAGAATCCGGAGTGCAGGAAAAATGCAGGAAAATATCAATTTCGAAAATTTCGTTGTTTATTTACAAGTACATCATATACATATTATAAATAAAATTAAATGATGAAATAAATTAATATTTTGGAGTCTGAAATTATAGAATAGTCTCACATGACTTAAATTTATTTTCTTATTTGTTCAATCACGAAGTATGAAAGTCGGGTGAAATGTTACCTCAATCAAAATATACAGGACAGGCACGCATAATATAGGCCTACTATGTATCAAGCGGACCGGGTTTCGCTTGTCAAAGATCTCATTCAATGTATTAACAGCAATGCGCAATTATTTACGATGTGCTAATTATTAGATTGAACTTTTAATTTTTATGTAAAAAAAAAACTACGTCTTCCCCCACAGTGTTATGGCGCCATTTTGAAATGCGTTCGATTTTCGATCCCGATTTATATATTGATTTGTAAATCGCGTACATATATGTTTTAATGTAGTAAAAGGAGTTAAAACAAAGTTAATTTTTTTAAATTGTAATTTAATCATATAATATATTTTTCAAGTGGGCTGCGTCACCGCCGCATTTCACAGAGTACGTCTCGTGGCACTAATCATGCTAATGTAAACACGGATTATCACATCCACCACGAAAGGTGTTAATTGCTCTGAAGTAACTCAGGTGTGGCCGGATTAGAGGGAATAATTACCGTTAATTATGAGCAGTTGGGACCAGTATGGCCGTTCGGAATACAGAATAGACAGTATCCGGACTACACAGAATTTTTTTTATTGAATTTGTTAAAGAAGTGCATGGGACTAAAATTTGTAGACGGAATGGACAAAAGTCCGGAGTACTCAGAGTCCGGATTAGACAAATTTTACTGTATATTCTTGGATGATTGGGCAGGCATAAACCCAGGAGCAAAGGAAAGAGTTTCAAAGAATAAATGTATTTTCACTATATAATCAATAGAGCCCCGCCCTATCACCAGAACCCCTGACCCTGGGACCATAAATTTCTTAATTTTGGAAGAGGCACTCTTGCTCATCATAACTATGTAATTACTTAATTTATTTAAGATCGTGTCTCAGAGAAAAACATGCAAAATGGTCCAGTAGCAAGGTTCTCCAATTGCCTTCAAATTTTGCAAGCTAAATCTAGTATGCATGAATGGAAATTGGACAAATTTTTATTGTGCCAATCATACCGGTAAACCTTATATGACCTGTTACTAAAAATAGCTCTTATGCAACAAAATCTCAGGATATATTTTATACTTTTTAGTCATATTTGGAGATGAATTAAAACTGCAACTCTCATGATTATCAAATTATTATGTTCCCCAAACGGAGTTTGGGAACATATTGTTTTTACTCTGTTTCTTATTATTAAGTCTTCCGTTCACAACGGAAGACTTATAGTGTTTGTATTGTTTCTTTTTATTATTATTATTATTATTATTATTATTCCTCCCAAATTTTGTGAGCGCGATTACTCAGAGATGGCTGGATAGATTTTCACAATTTTTCTCACGTAAGTAGGTTGGTATATGAAGTTTATATAAAATTCCGTTTTTTGAAAAATTCACTTCCGGTCGGAAGTTATGGCCGATTTTCGAATTTTAAAATGGACTTTTGTCCGGCAGTTTTCTCGGAAACGGTTTGAGGTAAAGATATGAAATTTACAGAAGTATTAGATCATGATATTCTATTTGTTTTGAAGTTGTTTTAGTGTGTTTCCAGTACTTCCTGTCCGAACCGGAAGTGAATTTGTTTTTGGTCAATTTTTGATTTTTTTGTTTTTAGATATTTTTTCAAGATATTCTTATGTAAAACAGACATTTTTCTACAAATACTAGATATATAATTTGATTTTAAATCAGATTCCGCATTTTTTATATTTTCGGTACCGAAATTTTCTCTATTTACGTAGTATGTATAAGGTGGGCAAAGAAAGATAACTCTGACCTGTGAATGAGAATAGAACTTTCGAGATAAAGGCGGAAATAGTATTGATGACGTTAGAGACATATACGCTCTCCAGATCAACATATTTACACATTCAATATTCTCTCTTTTGCATGCTACTTAATTCAGTATATGTATAGTTTAAATTTGGCTGTGTAGTGTTAGTCCGTATATTGAAAGTTGATTTACAAATTTATATCTAAAAAAAAATTCCGTTCGTGTTTTCTCAACGTCAACTAAGCACTTTGAAGAAAATAATATTGTACGCAGTATACATTACAGCGATGTATATACAAATTATTCTACAAAAATGCTAAACATATTATTTATTCAATCGGATTCTGCATTTTGGAGATTTAAGGTTCCGTCAATAAATTCATTTTCTCTATTTACGTAGTGACAATGAGCAAAGATAGATAACTCTGACTTGTAAGTGGGAATGGAACTTTCGAGATAAAGACGGAGGTAGTATCCATGACGTCGCAGACGTCTATATCCACACTTTTCACATAAAAAAAATATTTAGACTTTGAGTTTCCATATCCACTTCTGCATGAAAGATTATGTTGGTTACTGCTTTCAGTATATGCATAGTTTAAAGTTGTCAGCGTAGTGTAAATCTGTAATGTCTGTTATAATTATATTTTAAAAAAAATATTCTTAATTCATTATCTAATTTGAATGCGAAATTATCCCGGAATCCGAGTTTTATTTTCGATTCTAAAATATTATATGTACTCAAAAGGGAACTGAGAGATAGAAGAGTAGGTGTAAAGCCTTTAGAAATAAATTGATATCTGCAACTTAAAAGAAAGAAAATCAATCTATAGATTGGATTTGGTTTTAACACGTATATTTCATTGATTAGATGTCTTATAGTGTTATTTATTATACATGATCTATACTTTTATATACCCGAGAAGTTATTAAAGATGAGAAAAAGCGATTCTTTGATTTTTGTGAAATACTAGTACTCAAAGAGTTAACATTATGTGAAAGTTACGCGTTTCTGTGTGAAATAATGCTACGCTAAAACATGATACAAAAACATCTGCAAAGGTCTGTTGATATGTTAGATAAAGTATACGAATGAACACAATTTTTTGCAATGCTATATAATTATATGTATGTACATGCAACCTTAAGTATTTTCCTTTTAATTCATAAAACATAAAATTACCGAGTATGTAATTCTTTTGAAGCCCCCCCCCCTTGATTTTATTCGGAGACATTATTGCAATATAGGCCTTTGAATTATAAATTCGTTCTACAATTAGATCTGGAACATTTGGTTATAATTACCATTAACATGTATACAGAATTCATATTCTATAATAGTAGATTTTTCATTACGCAAGATACTAAAATTTACTGTCTGAGAGAGAGAGAGAGAGAGAGAGAGAGAGAGAGATATTCCCTTTTAATTCTGATTATCCTATCCATTTACATAGACAAAAAATCAGTTCTATATCAGTTATACCCATTCTTTATTAACTATTTTCTGATTTCATAGTCCGTCATAGTCACTCTCTGTATATTTTTTTCTGCTCAAGAAGTATTACACTAAGTGTACATGTATTGGTCTGTCAATCAAAATCACCGGACGCTGTATGCATTGCAATAAAGTTCTTCGAAATGATTTTTATTAAGTATGATCTTTAAGAAAATCTGATGCAACAAATTTGAGAAATGAAAAATAAAATAAAAACATGGCTACAGCATCATATATCTGTATTATGGACTTCAGTTGTGGGACGTGGAGACCGGTACGTCAGATGAGATCGTTTAAATCGAGGTCCCGTGTGTCAGATGGTACTGACTCAAAAAGATTCCTCACTGCTCAATGGCGATTAGAGCCAAATTATAGGACAACATTTTGCAGTCTCCACCGGCGAGTGGAGGCTTCTCCCATGTGAAAAATTCTCGAGAGGGACATTAAACAACATATAATCAATTAATCGATTGCTGAATAATTCCTGTAGTTGAATAATCTTTCTGCTGACAAATCTCGATAGTATTACTGTAAAAATCAACGAATTTACGTTTAATGTGGTACTAACTTAGTTCATGACATTTTTTAACACTTTGACAATTGTGCCAGAACATAAACACAGTGAAGTTTACTATAGTATGAGAGTACGGTGTTCGTTCGTCTGTTGGTTTGTCTATCATACAGTGTAGCTCTTATGAGTGCCAAAATGCACAAGAACAAGATTGGTCATGAAAATCAAAGTACCTTAAGTACTGAAAGACCTTTTTGCAGTTTTTTTTCTTTCAGAGTACATATGTTTTTTGCAGAGAAAAAAGCAAATTCTTGCAGATTTAGAAGAACGGAAGACTTATTTGTTGCCATGGCAACAAGATTCTAGTTATTATTATTTTTTTTCTTATTTGTTCTCCGGTACTTTTTTGTCCGCGAGTGTTCTCAGAAACTGTTCACCCAACTGAGCTAAAACCTTTTTAGGGTTAATAGATGTGTAGTGTAGGTGTGCGGAACGAAGGTCATTTTGCGCGCATACGCCTGCACGTGCGTGCGCGTGAAATGAGTGAATTGACTGATATACTTAATATAGCTATAACTTTTACATTTTTTGATGAAACGCTTTGAAACTCATTACATAAGGATATATTAAAAGTGTTAATAATATGACACTGTCAAATTAGCATGAACTCACGTGCATGCACGTGCGCCTTCCTCTGATTGGCTGAAACAAAAATCTTAATATCTCTTTTGTTTTCCGACAAAATGCTTTGAAATTTTTAACATTGTCATGAATTAGGATATCCTACAATATAAGACGGAAAACATTTCATGAAATCTCGCGCATGCACGTGCGCTGCAATCTGATTGGCTGAAACTTTAAATGGCTATATCTCCTTTATTTTTTGACGAAATGCTTTGAAATTTAAAACATAATCATGCATTAGGATATCCTGCAATATGATATACAAAAAAATCAAGAAATCACGCGCATGCACGTGTGCTGCAATCTGATTGGCTGAAACTTTAAATGGCCATATCTCCTTTGATTTTTGACGAAATGCTTTGAAATTTAAAACATAGTTATGCATTAGGATATTCTACAATATGATTTAGAAAAAAATTTTGAAATCACGTGGTTGCACGTGTGCTGCAATCTGATTGGCTGAAACTTGAAATGGCTATAACTCCCTTGGTTTTCAACAAAACAGGATGGGATTTAGAATATAGATAGATATAAAGGCCTCCTACAAGAAGGTATGGTCATCATGCACGTGCAAGCACGTGCGTGCATTTGGAACGAGTGAAATTGAAAATACACTTGAATGAGTGATTTTTAATACTTTTGGACTAAATGCTTTCATATAAAGTATATTTTAATCTATAGAAAGTGTAGACAAGATTATATGATCATTATGCACGTGCATTTACATATGCACGCGTGCAATGTTAAAATTTGAATATAATTGGTATCCTTTTGGAAAACGTTGTTAAATCAAAAATGCACAGATGCTGTCTTATTTAATAAGGCTTACAGGGAATATGGCACCAAAAGGGAGTTGGGGAGCGTTTGGGGAACATCTGTAACGGTTCCCGTTACAATTAGCACTAGTTTAATTTGAAATAAAAGAACACAGGTTAGGACTTCTTAAGTGCATAGTAAAAATGACTGACATCCATTTTGTTTAAGTGCAAAAAGGTCATAAAATTGGCAATGTTCCATATTTTTGAAAAAATGTCAATTTTCTAATAAATTGAAATTACACTCACTGCCAAAATGGAAATTTTAATCTAGTAAATTTTACTGCTTATTGTTAAGGATGATTATGTGAACAAAATATGAAAAAATTGCTAATGGCAAATTTAAACTTTAGTATTCATTGAATGTCAAAGTAAGTTAATTTTTCACACTCAAGGTATCAAAAATACTTAAAGTGTTATACATAAAATACTTCAAAACTTTTCAAAACATTAAAAATAATGTTGTTTCTGTGGTAACATTCATATCTGTATTTTAAAAATTAAACATAAATTACAGTTTAATAGATAACACCTCTATAAATCAAAATAATCCATTAGAAATGGGTTGGGAGGGGGGTGGTGTTACACACAATATTACGAATCCCCTTTCATCTCTCAAACTTAAAATGTAAGGAAAACAATATTGTTGTAAATGTTTTAAGTAAACAAAACCAAACTTCTGTAAAAATTAATAAGTTTGATTATTTTTGTCCCCCGCTTTCGCGAAAGCGAGGGGACATTAAATCTCATTCGTCTGTCCGTCCGTCTGTCCGTCAGTCTGTCCATCCGTCACAAAAACTGTAACCTTGCCCATAACTTTTGATTCAGTGGAGCTATGACTTTCATATTTCATATGTGTATTCCTTGTGACAAGACCTTTCTTTGGGTACCACCAAATTTGACCTGTTGACCTTGATCTTCGAGTTTGACCCACTTTTACACAAAAATTCCAAACTTTTACTTTGGCCATAACTTTTAAATGATTGGTACTAGGTGTTTCATATTTCACATATGTATTCTTTGTAGCAAGACCTTTTATTGGATACCAATAACTTTGACCTTTTGACCTTGACCTTGGAGATTTCCGTACTTAGGAAAAAACATTAACCTTGACCATAACTTTTGATTGGGAAAGGCTAGGGCTTTCATACTTTATGTATATAATTCTTGTGAGAAGACCTTTCATTAAATACCAACAACTTTGCCCCTTGGACCTTGACCTTGGAGTTTGACCTACTTTTCAAAATCTTTGACCTTGGCCACACCTTTTGAACAGTAGATAACAGGACTTTCATATTTCACATAAGTATTCTGCGTGGCAAGACCTTTCATTTCATAACAACAACCTTGACCTTTTGACCTTGGAGATTTTTTGTTCTTATGAGAAAACTTTAACCTTGACCATAACTTTTAAATGGTAAGGGCTAGGGCTTTAATACTTCACATACGTAAATCTTTCGAGAAGACTTTTCATAGGATATCAAGAAAATTAACTCATTGACCTTAGCCTTGGAGTTTAGTGATATTTTCTAAAGATATGACTTATGAAAGGGCGTTCATATTAGACACAAAATGTCATAAAAAAATGACATCCCACCCAAAAAGACACCGAAAGCGGGGGACCACAATTCTTTGAATTTGCTTGTTCAACATCTTTTGAATATGATAGCTCTCCTAAAATAGAATTCAGTAAACAAGTGCATAAAGGTCAAAATTAGCATTGTGATCTCTTATTCTACAATATATGTTATGTAATACATGAACTTCATGTACATAATGTTGGTTACAGTAAACACACTTAGAATAAATTCATGTTTACAGTTACTGTAGTTAATTTCATTCTCTGTTGATTCCAAAACATGTTACACTGTATTGGGAACTAATTGCTTTTATAATGTTTCATACATTCTTTGATAGAAGTCATATTGTGATGTAGGAAACAGAGTTTATAAATTAAAAAAAAACTTATTCTGATATCCCATTAAACTGAAAATACTGTAACAATCAGAATTCTAACATTTTAATGAATGTCAAAATCAATTCCATGGTTAAATATATTGGAACCTTTAATTTCCAAGGTTCCAATTTTTGTGCGGGGGGTGGGGTAATTTTCAATGTATTTTGGGCATGGAGAGACCCAGAAATTTTTTACTATCATGGAATATAAAATTTATATGCTTAATTACTACTTAACACTTCAACAACTGCAAACTGCAAAATAAAATCAAAATCCCCACATATCAATATTTTTTTCTGAATCCTAGATGCCCCTCTTTCAAAATATGTGATTATACAGGTTATAAACTTACTGAATATTTACAGATGTAAACACATCATTCACAATACCAGTCATCTGATCTTCATATTCATTCGAGTCTAAAGCAGAAACAATCTCTGCAAGTTTTTCATCCTCATCAATACAAACATCTTCAAAACACCTTTCAGACAACAACTGATTTTTCACAGAGGAAGGTACAGAGACACTTAGATTTTATTGACAAATATATGAGGCAATATACCCAGAAGCAGAGAAGAAGAGTTTCAAAGAGTAAATGCATTTTCACTATGACCAAAAGAGCCCCGCCCACATATCAGAAACCTTGACCCTGGGGGCATAAAATTCAAAATTTTGGAAGAGGCACTCTTGCTCATCATGACTATGTACTTAGTTACAGAAGTTAGTTTACTTAATACCCAGGAGCAGAGAAGAAGAATTTCAAAGAAATCATGCATTTTCAGTATGTAATCTATGTAGCCCCGCCCTAGCACTAGAACCTCTGACCCTGGGGCCATTAATTTCACAATTTTGGTAGAGGACTCAATGCTTATTACATTCATGCCAACAGTTTGCCTGCTTGATGTCCAGGAGTAAAGAAGAAGATTTTTAAAGAATGCAATAATTTTAGTGGTTTTGGCCCCACCCCTCAGGCCCCAGGGGGGGACCATAAAACTCACAATTTTTGTTCCCCTTCACCCATAGATGTTGTATACTAAATTTGGTTGAAACTGGTTGAGTGATTTCAGAGAAGAAGCTGAAAATGTTCAAATGTTAACACACGACGACGGACGAAAACGGATTGCAATAGGTCAACTGAGTTACTCAGGTGACCTAAAAAAACCTGTCTAATCCGACATGCACTGGGAGACAAATTTTGTGTCCGAATAGACAGGGTGTCGGATTGCACAGTGTTAAAAACAAGGAAAATACTAAAATGGGAAAGAAATTTAACGTCAGAATTCACAGTGTGTCGGATTATTCAGGTGTCGGATTAGACAGTTTTCACTGTAATATGCATTTTCAAACAAGAGACCCAGGGGCCACATTGCTCACCTGAGCAAATCGGCTAGGAAAAAGCACATATTAGATAAGAACTGAAAAGTTAACTGAAAGGGAGGGGGGCTTGAATTTTAATACTTTTTGAGAATGCCTTCATATAATAATAATGTGTCCAGTTGTCACAACAATTTAATCAGATCTCGAGGAACAAGCCAAATGAACATCAGACCTCCTGTAGTAGTAGACGTACATGAGAGAAAACACAAATAAATACAGTGAATTCATCCTTATTGTTAAGACAATTATTTACACACTAAATTCTCCACGGATATTTTCCGTTAATTCACAATCATGAAAATTAGCAAGCGACAAGTGTGATCGTTGAAAGGGGGATGCTTAGTAACCATGCTTTTGGAGCTCCTTATGAATCTTGTATTGCTCCCTGAATCTCCGATCAAGTGCTCTATAAACTGAGCTATCCGGATACGGGTATTAAGACCCGGTTAGCCTCCACAAATGGACTTCTGAGCTAAAGTACTGTAAGTTTTCTCCAAATACATATTTCACGCAGAAATTGTAAAAAAGCATAATTTTAACAAATTTCCTTGCTGGGTCAAGTAAAAGGAAGCTTTGGAGAATTTTTCTTCTGTTGTCCAATACGATTTCCGAATAAAATTAGTATGCCTTGTTTGACTGTTTACAACTCTTTAAAATCAGGTCGTTCTTTAACCCTTTCGTGAGAAATTTGAATTGAAATGCTCGTGTCTTTATACTTAATTTGTAGGAGTTGTAATTGAACGTGTCGATATTTTCTAAAGAAGCTGCAGATAATGGGTTCAGGGGCATTACTTGCACACATTTATGTATAGGTTTACACCAGGACATATATTAAAATTCATTTAGAGTATATGATGATCGTGCAGAACTCTAATTATTTGAAGAACATTTGGAATGTACAAAATGGCAAATACGTAACCCATGTGTCGTTAATTACATGAACATTTTTTTTCTCAGCAATTGAACCTCCGCTTTCACATAAGAATTCGACAACTCAGTCATTCTACTATAGTGTTCTCTGTTTATAAACTACATAAAAACATTGATGGCTAATTAATAGAAGCACACTATGGTATGAATCTGCACTTTATTTAGCTACACGTGGCTAATGCAATTAATATTACAACCCAGACTTACAGTGTGTGTCTTATCTGGACAACAGCTAATACAGGAGGGAGATAGAATGCGGTTATACGTCACACTGTGTGCAGTGCACTACATATCACCAAGATTTTTGTGTCGTCATGGGTGATAACACTGAAAAAGATGACTCGGGCTCTGAATAAAGTTTACGTCGTTTATTGATGAGTTTCCAGCAAAAAGTGACGCGCTGGGTACTCGAGACAAAAATCGGCCTGGTCAAGGTAGGGTTCCCCAAAGGTATAGTTATGAAAACAACAAAGGTTAACAAATACATATATACCCAATTTTCCTCTAGAGGGCCTCTCGAAGAAAAATTTAAAAGAGTAATTCGGACAAAGGAATCTTAATCCGATGACATGACACTAATTGAGTCAAGTGGACATCAAAAGAATCACTTAATTGAGTTGCGTAAAAGTTATTAACTGGTATATAAAATTGTAATTTTGCCTTGCCTGAAAATGTGATATTATTTGCCGAACTTCTTAAATTTTTGGCATGGGGATAAAATATAAGAGTAAAATCAATCTTACAAATATAAAGAAAGATTAACTAAGAAAAGTTCTTTAAGATGCCAAATGGAAATAAAATATTTCTAATAAAAAGTATAAATTATTTAACTTATTAAATTAAGTTTGTTAGAAAATATATCAGAGGGTCAAAAAGACCTGATGATAAGTCCCTCCTGGTTTGAAATATCTTTGTCCTCAAAGATAAAAAAAAATAGTTAAATGAGAAAAATATAAAGGTAGGTGGGTAATGCATGGGTAAAATAGAAAAAAAAATGCCAATCTAATGCTAAGTACTAATGAGCAATATACAATTTAAAAAAGATAACCTATATGGTTATTAAAACCAACACGATATGAAAACGCAAAAAAACCCCAAAGGATTTGCATTTTGTAAAACATGTCACAAAAGGTAAGTATTTGCTATCCCAGATGTAGAAGTAATCGAAAGTATTGGTGGTGGGAAAATAAGAAGTATGTTGTATGAGGTTGTTGTAAAAGTGAACGAAGCTTGTATGCCTTGATGTGTGAAATGTGAATTTTGTTGGAATGTTGACAGTTTTGTTGGTGTGGTTGTTTTGAATCATGAATTCTGGTGCTTCAAGTGTCAAAGGATGACTGCACTAAAGGAAACTTAGAAATTGCGACATAATCAATTTAAAAAATGGGCATTTTTCTTTTAATGGTAGAAATGGTAAACGTCTAAACTGCAACTTTGTGTAAATACTTTAATTAAAAGTTCGTATTAACGAAGTTCGAAGTCGTTTTTATAGGGATGGGTCATCGCATATTCTGGAATCTCCATAGGATAATGAGTACGCCCACCTTTTTACAGGCTTAATGCATAGTCAGCGCATGTTTGTCTATTGTTCTCCTTTTTATGGTAGTTGTATATTTATATATATTACCTCATATTAAAAGGAGATCAATAGACAAACATGCGCTCATGGTTAAAAAGAGAAAAAAAACTGTTTCCCGTGTGTTCACTTTCTCTATAGTAAAAAGGCCATTTTGACCACGTTGTTACCTGTTGAATATTATAATGAACCACGTGATTTCTATGCCCAGGTAACTCTGTGAATACTAAAATTCCATCACGTGACGTGGAAGGAAACACGCATTCTGTTGGGCGACAGTGATTGTCCATATCTGTTTCAATCCATTCCCATCGAGCACGGGCTATTTTTTTTCTCTTAGATATCTATAAGATTATTCTTATATTTATCTCAAACGCATTTCATTTTACTATCTTTATATATTTTTGATTGCATTATATGTTTCTACATGTTCCTAGTCTTCAAGAAGAAAGAGATTTATTTGTATCTTTTGAGCCATTGTTTAACATGAACATCCAAAGTAAGATCCAGTAAATAAAATTGAAATCACACCATCCCCAGGACGCTAATTTATAGGGAAAAGTATTTATAAAAGAATCTAAAAAAAATTTAAAAGTAATTGTGATGTTTTTCTTTCTTTTTTATAAAAGGGAAAAATAAAGTCAGTCTTACTGTTGTTAGCGGGTCTCGATCCCGAACCTGAATATTATTGATTCTGTGCATTACCGACTGAGCTAGTCGGCACTTATATTCGAACACGCGAATTGTTGACATCAGCCATTGCTGTTGAATATCAATGAGAATGGCTACTTCTACCGGTCGATGTTATTTGTTATTAATTATATACTTTATTTGAAAACTTAAAAGATAAAAGTGATAAACATATGACGAGAGAGAGAGGGAGAGAGAATGCACTAAATATAATACAGTAACTATTCTAATTTTAGACCACTCATAACAATATTAGCTCCACCTCTTAATCTTATCTTCAATCAAGAGCAGATAAGTCTAATTTCTCGATATTTGCAGAGAGGTGGGGTAAGGAAACAACGAATTATTTTATTGCAACGTAGTTTATAACCTATATGACATTGCAATTCATTTGGAAATAGACTTAGCTCTATAACAAATGACTTACGACAAAAATAAAAACAAAAATAAATGTGACAACAGAGATTGAAAAAGACCCAAAAACCGGCAATAAGTGCAGTCATCCTTTGCTCCATTCCATGTTCTGCGAAGAATGATGTTTTCAATATGTTGTGGCGGTTGAATGTACCAATTGTCAGGGCAAAGTGGGAAAGTGGTTATGGGGATAAGCATGCCCTGTGCAACAATTGTTAGTTCAAGATGGATAGTTGTTTTGTGATTGCGTTTAAATTTTCTCCAAAGTTTGTGTGCTTAAAATCATATAAGTAGTGTTGTAAGTACAGACAGAATAACGTAAGGCCAAGGAGTGGTAAAAGAGGTATACACATGCTAAAGAATTGTTATTTGTTTATCAGTGTTGGGCGGGATCGGATATAAGAGTAGCAAATTCGGATGAGGGTTTGGGTAATGCTTTTGCAGTATTAGGGAGCTGTGTTAGCATGATAATGGTTGTTAGCTTTCTGATCTTGAAAAAGGACCAAATACAGTAAATCATGCAAATTAGTATAAGTGCAGAAGCACTTAGTGCAATAGTACCACTTGTATCAGGGAATGAGTTTACTGCAAAGTCAACTTGACCATCTAACATAGATTCAGCTAAAGATTGAAAAACTGTTGCATCTTTCTTTGCTAATTTAGCCATTTTCTTTAAATTGAGGTGTTGTTTTTTTATCTACAGCCAAATACTGAGAAAAGGAATTGATTAAAAATTTTGAATTTTAGAATTTTTAAGTCTAAATATTGTTGAAAGGTTGTGTCACCAAATATTGTTGAATGAAATTTTGGATCAAAGAATTCTGTATGAGAGCAAGGTTGACAGGGTGCAGTACTGAAATTGAGTTAGAATTGTTGTTACATTTACCAATTCTAGGAAGCAAGTATAGATTCCCTGAAGTGACCGAAAAAAGACACGGAATCTGCATTACACAAAATGGAAAACCTTTAATAATCCTTTGACCTGATGAACACTCAAGGGCAATCATTGGAGTCTGGTAAAACAGGTTATTCAGGAGATAATTCAATGATGAAATGTTTAATCTTATTTGGGAAGAATCTAAAGTCACATAAGTCATGTACAAAAGACTTTTGGTTATAAAATAAAGATGACATACAAGAGGGTGATGCCGATGATGTAAGGGGAAGATGAAAAGGGCAAAATTTTGTAGAAGTACCAATACAGTTTGAAATTTGGTTGGATGTGATAGGTGTGAAATGTTGGTTGTCATGTGTATGTGCAAAGTATGTACGAACATCTGAAAGTTGTGTGGCATGTGAGGTGGAGGGGTTGATGGGTACTGGAAAAGAGTAAACTCTGTACAAGAGGTTGTTTTAATGGTGAAATTGGAAAATAATGTTGAGTGGGTTCTTGTATACAAAAAATCACCGAATGAAAAAAATACAAGGGTTTTTTGTGGATGATGATGTAAAATTTGGGGTATTTTCTGTCAATAATAGTTTGAATTTTATTTAGTGAAGATTTGATAGCATGAGGGGTAATCAAGATTGCGGATAGCTTGCCTTTAATTAATTCATGGATACTAATTTTGATATGTTCTGAGGCAAGGTTCAAAGTAGCTGAAGCATTTGTCGGTTTCGAAATCAATTGTTCTAGAAGTACAAACTCTCTTTCTGTTGACTCCAGTGAACGATGTAGTAAATCAGTTAAAGCTAACGTGTCATTGTGATTTCTCTCGATGGCATTCATAACATTGTTAAATCTAGCATCAACAGTTGTAATAAAGGGAGACAGGTGTTTTTCTTGAACAGCCGTAGCGTGGGCGAGTTTGGCATTGTTGCGGTTTAGGGTTTGCATATGACGTTGCAGGGTGTTGATATCATCCGATGTAGCCGTGCCGAAGAGAGATTTTGATATCTGACCAACGAAATCGAATCGTCCACGTTTCGATCTGGAAGACCCAATGAATTGGTGTTGTCTAGGGAGACGGGTTTGGGGTACATGTATTAGAGAGGGAATTTCCTTGACAGTTGAGTTGACCGTTGCCATCATTTGTGTTCTCAAAGCATGGAGTGTTTTTATAACATATTTGCCGTACTTGCATTGGGGGTCATTGTTGCAGTACAGTTGTCCATGAAAATGAACTTTCTTGGGTAGTGGGATCTGGAATGTGTGGGCCCAATATTCCTGTCCCAGGTAGAGTTGATGAGTTGGTTCAAAGAGGATTCCATAGTTCAGTCGTTGGACTGAAGCAGCATCACCAGTAGACACAAAACAAAGGATACATAAAAGAGCCATGATGAAGAACATATTGGAAATCCAGGTGTACCTTAAAGAAAGAAGATTTAGGATGATGTCATGACACATTGTTAGAATTAATAAGTGAACATGTTTAAGGCTTGAAAAACATACAGTAACACTAACAATGGTACATAACGAGTGGCTCAGGGAGCTAAGATAGAAACAGAATAATAGGAAAGGGTAGGTAGAGAGTAGGACTGGTCCAGTTTTTCATTACTTGTAGAAACAAGTCCGTCTTTTTTCGTGATCATGAGTTCACTTGCAATTTTTATTAATGTACTCCGAAATGTAATTCACTAGCATTGATGTCTTTCTGATGATCCCAATATTTCTGCGACACCAAGGTAGCTGTAGCTCTTGTCCTGGTGCGCTTTTCAAGCGCCTAATACCTCTCAGGGTTTTCCAGTCTGTAACAAAAGACCGAAAGATAAAGTATCTGAACGGGCAAACTAAGAAAAGAATCTTTGAACAAATATTAACTTCATTATTTTTGCTTTTAAATAGCAAAAAATATTTTTTAAGATTTTAAAATAATTTACTACACCGATTAAGACCATGCATTATACTTTAATGTCTTTATTTGAGGGCCTTCTTGGCTCCTCTGCTGAGTGAACCCTTTTCTCGCCATTTTGCTTTAAGAAATACAGAAAAAAGTCAATTAATAATTAATTATAAAACCATAAATACATGTAGGTAGAGGGTTTTTTAAGTTTATAGAACTTGTGTCTAATCTGATTGTAATAATATTATAAAATAATTTGATACGTTAAAACAAAACCAAGTTTACAATTTTAAAAAGTTCAAGTTTAAGAAATTATTTTAACATGAAGAAAAATGTAAGTCAACTTTTACCTCCTCGAAATAATAAGCGAGTCTTCCGCCTCACTTAATCTTATTTTCGTTTCCTCTTGGCTTTGATGCTGGCCTACAGGAGAATTTCTAGTTAAAAAGAATGCTTTTTAAAATGTTTTAAAAATATTTTTAAAATACATACCTTTTTAGTAAAGAAAATGAAATTTTGTACATAATATACAATGAATTTGTTATCATTTTTCATGATAAGTGGTTATCCTTGAAAAATGTCTCTTTCTGAATTTGCGAAAACTCTCACTTTTTAACATGTTTTATTGAAAAAACACGAACTTGCTCCGATTCAAATATTACTGAGAAATCGCGTCTTAGCTGAAGCCATTCCTCTTCGAAATGAGGAAGATTTCGGGAAAGTGAAGCGGTACGCCTCTGATTCCTGGAAAGACAAAGGTCAAAGAAATATAACTCAAGTTCTTTGTTTATGTTTTTCGTAATATGGTTTCACACATATCGATTGTTTTGGGGCAGTCAATTAAAACTTCCTTAACTCGTTTTAAGCAATGTTTTATTACTTTTGAGTTTGAAAACAAATACGAGGTAATAACCTTAAAATAAAGACATATAATATCTGGTGCCTGTTTTCAAAAATTTATGACTCAAACCCACAGTTTTCTTTTGCAATTCATTTTATTAGGTCACCTGAGTAAACTCAGGTGACCTATTGCTATCCGTTTTCGTCAGTCGTCGTCCGTCGTGTGTTAATATTTGAACGTTTTCAGCTTCTTCTCTGCAACCACTGAACCAATTTCAACCAAATTTGGCACAAAGCATCTATGGGTGAAGGGGAACAAAAATTGTGAATTTCATGATCCCTGCCCCCTAGGGCCTGAGGGGTGGGGCCAAAACCACTAAAATTAATGCAATCTTTAAAAATCTTCTTCTTTACTCCTGGACATCAAGCAGTCAAACCGTTTGCTTGATTGTAATCAGCTTTGAGTCCTCTACCAAAATTGTGAAATTCATGGCCCTGGGGTCAGGGGTTCTAGTGCTAGGGCGGGGCTGAATAAGTTTATAGTGAAAATGCATTATTTCTTTGAAAATCTTCTTCTCTGCTCCTGGGTATTAAATAAACCAACTAAGTACATAGTTATGATGAGCAAGAGTGCCTCTACCAAAATTGTGAATTTTATGGCCCCAGGGTCAGGGGTTCTGGTGTAAGGGCGGGGCACTATTGATTATATATAGTGAAAATACATGATTTCTTTGAAAATCTTCTCTGCCCCTGGGTATTAAATAAACTAACTAAGTGCATAGTTATGATGAGCAAGAGTGCCTCAACAAAAATTGTGAATTTTATGATCTCAGGTTCAAGAGTTCTGGTGTTGGGGAAGGGGGGGGGGGCTCTATTGATTATATATTGAAAATACATGAATTCTTTGAAAATCTTCTTCTCTGCTCCTAGGAATTAAATAAACTAACTAAGTACATAGTTATGATGAGCAAGAATGCCCATCTAAAATTATGGATTTTATAGGGTCAGGGGTTCTGGTGATAGGGCGGGGCTCTATTGATTATATAGTGAAAATACATTAAATCTTTTAAAATTTTCTTCTCTGTCTCTGGGTATAAAGCAGATGAACTACCAAAATAGTTGTGATGAGCAAGGGCCCAAATCTTGCAGAATTGTGAATTTCAAGGGGTAGGGGGGGCTCTACTTATATACTGAAAATGAATTAATTGTTTGAAATCTGCTCCTTTGTATTTAAAAAACATTTATTTATTTTGTGATATTAAGGGTACCTTTTTAAAATTTGTGCAATGTGTGGACCTAGGGTCAGGGGTTTATGTCACAGTGTTAGGGGCATTACTGATTAGTTGGAATGCATTTTTGTTCCCCTACCCTGCGTATGGGTATTCAGTAACCAAGCTAAGCAACTGCTAAGTGTATTGTTATGATGATCAATGCTGCCTCTTTCAAAATTGTAAATGTCATATACCATCTGGCCTAAAACATGAATCAAATTCAATAACTGGGAAGTTGTTGCATAATGCCCAGGTGACCTATAAGGCCCTTGGGCCTCTTGTTCTATACATTGATTGAATTGTGATTTAAATGTAATTATAACCTTTCAAGAATTTGATTATGTGATATTAATACGTTAGAATAAAATTCATTCAGTTCACGAGTTTCTATATCTTCGTTTAATTCGTATGTTCGTTCATATTACAGAGATCCTAAATTAACTACATTTAGTTTAATATCAACATTAGCAAAATTCATTAATAACAAATATTTTATTTTGTACCGACGGGGGCTTATTATTCATTCCTTTGATATTATATCTAATCAATATTACATATAGGGTTTAATTTTACAGTTTTTGTATGTGACATTACACATTACTCAAACAAGAAAGGTTAAAATCAGAACCATACTAGGAATGTTTCATCGGATCGACACGAAGTGAGGAGGATGAACTCTCATTATGTTCCCCAAACGAAGTTGGGGAACATATTGTTTTTACTCTGTTTCTTATTATTATTATTATTATTTTTCTTCTTCTTCTTCCTGGGTACTTTTTTGTCCGGGAATGATCTTGTAAACTGTTCGTCCGAGGTAAGTAAAACCTTTTTAGGGTAAGTAGACATGTTATGCAGATTTGCGGAATCAAGGTCATTTTGCGCGCACGTGCTTGCGAGAGCGCGCACGTGCAACACTTGAAATAACCAATATAACAGATATAGTCGGAACTTTTCTATTTTTTGATAAAATGCTTTGAAACTCATAATGTAAGGATACATTAGTAGTATAGACAAGACGGCATGGTCAAAATAGCAAGATCTCACGCGCATGCACGTGCGCTTTGCTCTGATTGGCTGAAACTAAAGTCTCAATATCTTTTTTGTTTCTTGTCATAATCTTTTGAAATTTTGAACATGGTCCTACATTATGAAGATCTACAGCATGATATATTAAAATTTTTATAAAAGCATGCGCATGCGCACGTGCTGTAATCTGATTGGCTAAAACTTTAAATGGCTATATCTCGTTTGTTTTTTGACGAAATGCTTTGAAATTTAAAACATAGTCATGCATTACGATATCCTAACATATGATATAGAAAATATTCATGAAATCACGCGCATGCATGTGTGCTGCAATCTGATTGGCCGAAACTTCAAATGGCTATAACTCTCTTGTTTTTCAACCAAACAGGATGGGATTTAGAACTTGGATAAATATAAGGGACTCCTACAAGAAGGTGTAGTCATTATGCACGTGCTTGCACGTGCGTGCACGTGAAATGAGTAAAATAAAAAATACACTCGAATGAGTGCTTTTTTTGATACTTTTGGATTAAATGCTTTGATATTATTAAAATTTTAGATAGTGTAGACAAGATAATATGGTCGTTACGCACATGAACACGCGTGCAATGCCTATTTTTTTTAAATATATTTTGTATTTTTTTGGAAGACCTTGATTAAGTCTAAATTCCATAAAGTATTTCTTATCTAATAGAGATAACAGGGAATATGGCACCAAAAGGGAGTTGGGGAGCGTTTGGGGAACATCTGTAACGGTCCCCGTTACAATTAGCACTAGTTTACCGTTGTTTTGATGTGTTTTTGTACCATTTGTATTGTGACCGGGGATAATAGGAAGGTGGTACGTTGTACCGTTCCATGTTCAAACACAACGGTCAACTCCAAGAAGTGAGGGATGGTTTTTATGACATCATGCGTTCTTAATCAAGTCTACGTCAATGCTGATGCAAGTTAAGTGTTAATATTTGCTTTAAAGGATAAGACATTGCGTATAGTGATTTAACTTAAGGACCCGATAAAATTGATAAAGAAATACTCACGCTAACTCTCGATACCCGCCTACATTTTGCATCAATTTTAATTTAATATAAATGGCAATTTGTCGTTATATTCTTTGTTTAATACAAAGAACGGATCGATGGAAATTGATGAATTGTCCTAATACCCGTGCTAAATTGTAAATAAGCCAAACTTCTAGCAATAAAGATATAATGTTTCAGTTTTAAATCGGTTTAGAAATGGTGGAAAATAAGGATTTTGTGGATAAACATATCCCTTAAAACGTATTTATAAAAAGTAGGTCACAGTGACCTACTTTTTGAATTTTGCAGGCATTTTGGATTTCGGGAGTACACCACGTACTCGTGATGACTCTTTCCTCTACAGAACAAGTACAGTTATGCCAATTTCTGGCGTCCACGCACGTTCAACATTTTCAGACGGGCGAGTAGTTTTCTAGGTGGCAGGACATTGATTTTGGCAAAGTTAGAATAATTTAATATGTTCCGGAAATATCTTGTGATAATGGTCGGATTACTCACGGGATAACGACAGTATAAATTTGTCCATGGGTAGAGACTAGTGAAATCGCAATACTGAATGGTTTCGTTCTATTTAGCTTTATAATGGAGTTTTATGGCATTGGCGCGGCCGCCAAAAAACTGTCAAGGGGGTCAAGTCTTGCAGATTCAATATGCCCGCAAGCAAAAGGTTGCCATTATCAGCAGATCGATTTTGATTCCTTGGCCAGTATTTTCGTGTACAAATTTCGTTCTCAAAGAATGCGTTTTCCAAAAGTCACAGGACCGACAATCAAGTTTATGTCATCATCGCATAGAATATCCTCACTGCTTCCATAGTAATCCATTTTGTTTTAGGTGACTCCTAACTGATGTTACAGTTTATTAAAGTGACTTCAGACGGACTAAATGATATATGACCTTAGACGGACCATTCTTGTGTGCCCCAGACGGCTGTTTGATGGGATGGGTGACCTCAGACGGTTTTATGAGATGGGCCGTGACGTCAGTGACCCAAGATGACTTTGTTGGTTGGGTGACCCCAGACTGACCCTTGAAGACAGTGACCCCCAAAAGGACTTGTAAGCAACGCGACGTCTTTTCTTTTAGTCGCGGCTACTAACTTAAAAACCTCTCCGGTGTCCGATTTATTCTTCATTGTTGTGTCCTTAGCTCATCAGCCAGTCTCCACGTTTACACAGAAACTTTTCCAGCTTTTGAATGTTATCTGCTTCCTACAGCTGAAAATATTAATATTACCCTATCAATTTCGGGAAAATAAAATTTGAATACCTACATACATTGCCTCATTATTCGGGAAGTATTCTGTAAACCAGCAATTATTTTTGTCATCTTTTCTCACGAGACGCAAGTTTTCAATCTGCAACGACTTCTTTTCACGATTTAAGAAACATTTCTTTACAAATTCTATGCAAAATAATCGATTCGTGTCGGTTAGTATTCGCGAGTCAAAGTAGGTTACGGATGTTGCGCAAAGATCTGTATGTCAGTTAACAGTTCCTATTAAAATTGCTGTGTATGTTGATTGACACATTTTTACACTACTAGTAACTAGAAATATGTCTATAGGACATGACTGTCTAACAGAGTGAATAAATGTATAAGTGTAGAAAGTTTGATGAACTATCTTGAAAAGTTTCTTTAAAATTGACTATCAAATTATGTGTAAGTGCAAAACCTTGCATAATATTATCTTGAATGGTTTCTGTAAAACTTGGCAAAATGCAATTTGAAGAAAAAAGGTTACTTTTTCATTTTACTTATGTTACTTATTATAACAAGTTATTTCACCATTAGGAAGATTTTCTATTCTTTTATATACATTAACTGAGAATTTTCATTTATGACAAGAATTGCAGGTGAGTGCATGAGTACGTGACAATTTGTTTTTCCAACCTTCATCTTGTATGTTGTTCAAGTCAAATGAATGAAAGTCTTCCAGAGTCCCTTCCAAGCATCGAATTGCACGTATGCAAATTGAATGTACGTGTTGAATCTAGGTCCATCATGTAAAATGGACTAGGCAATAAATTGGCCAGCATAAAAGTATTTCTTTTATTGAATTTTTGATATAATGGGAAAAGAATTTGGACCCTTCAGGACCTCCAGCATGGAGCCCGTTGGAACTTATTGTAGTACTAACCTTAAAATTACTTTTAAAAAGAAGTTAAATTTAGATACCTAAGATGAGATCAACACTATGTCTTAATTTATCCTTGTCAACTGCTACAAGAGATTTTTTAACAGGGGACCTGAATGCAATATGGAGAGAATGCAATATGGAGATGGTGAAAAAATCAAAGTAATCAGGCAAAGTTTGAAAGAGAATGTGCACCAGATCATCTTTAAAATAATGTTTGTTTGCCCTCTCGCAGCTCAGGGTAAAATTATTTGCCAATAGGTCATCAGTAGGTAGGTGGGGATTTTTTTCCTCAGAAAATTTTAAGATATTTGTTGAAAGGTCTAGAGGAATTAAGCGAAGAAAACCTTGTCCTGGAATGTAAAAAAAAGGTCTCGTCCAATTCTAGTCGAAAGGGAGAGCACACAAAACATTTTATTTAAGATAGCCCCACCAAAGCACACGATATCCGGATCCTTTTATCAATTATTCATGATCATTATTAAAATTGAACTGGACATAATGTCAACTCATTATTTTCTTGTCTTGAATATCGTCCCTCGTATGGAGAAAAGACCCTTTCAACTGAACAATTTAAACTTCCAATCCCTCAAAGATCCTTTAAGATTGATAAAATTGACGAAGTGGTTCTTGAGAAGAAGTTGAAAATGTGAAAAATTTACAGACGGACGGACAGGCAGACGGTCGAAGGGTGATAAAAAAAAATAAATTTAGACAGGTTCCTCCTTAGTCTCCTCCACAGATCCAGATCGATGGTGCTTCAATTTTTGTTGATGGTTCATTGATTTACATTATGATGAGTTCCAATTATGATCTTCAGAGACGTTCATACAATATGCAAAAGAACCGTCCACTTCTGAATCCCATGTTGTTTAATATGTATGGGCCGTTTTGAATAAAATGGCACGTGTTTCGATATTTTCTTTCTTCAGGTTTTGAAGTGCCTTTTCTGCAGAACATGTACCAGGCTAATATAAGTCCCACTATGCGTATGTACATCTGTAGTGTCCTCTACTGCTCCCATTTTTTTATTTTGATCTGCTAAAAGATAATCCCCATAATATATTATAGGTTCTTTAACTTCTTTTTATCTATCTTTCCACAGGATCATATTAATTTAGGAATTTGTTGATTCACATCTATGAAAAAATTAATAAAACATACCTCTTTGGTTTTGTTGGTTGCGACGACAGTTGAATGCTTATGTGTGTCGAGTTCTCGTGTTTTTTACTTAGTCAATTCGAAAGCTGGTGGACCCCCGACAAAAATCAGAAACACCAGCTACTTTGCAGAAATGTTTGTCATCTTCATATTAAAGCCATGGGCGTCTTGTAGTCCAAAACACTTTGAAATTCGTTCTTTGCTATTTTCTTTATACATATAGTTTGTTTTCTTTTGAGCAGGTTTCTTTTTACACCGGACAAAAAGTCCACATGTTTGTTTTTTAACGAAAGTGCACATGTATTACAAATTGTTAACAGGACATTTTTGGAATGTCAAAAGATGTGTATTTTGATACAATCGTTGTTCAACGAAAACAAGAAACAGCTATTAATAAGCATATTTAACAAACCTTTTTTTTCGCAATTATATTCATAATCATGATTTTTTTTTCTCAAAATGTTAACATAATAAATTGAAATTGAATAATCCCAACTCGTCACCAGGATGTCATTTGGGCAAGCCCGGCTAAAATTCAGCTCGTCCAAAACCAATCCGGGATTGAAATGACGAGGTGACTAGCGTATATGTTGAACCCAGTAAGTTTGTATCATCTGTTCTTAAGGCGGTGCTGATCCGAAAATTGGAGGCCTTGCAGATGCAAAAACCCCTAAACCATCCGAGTTTAAGAACACCAAGAAAAAAAACAGGAAAAGAGTAGCCAGTGAACATCGCTTTGAGAAAAAGGTAAGTCAAGGTCTGTGAAGAAGTAAATAAAGGGCCTGGAGACGCATGTTCCAAGAAATTACCATGTTCCTGATAACATTTCGAGAGATAAAAAATAAAAAAAAGTTTTTTTATTGAATAGGAAAATGAAAGGGTTTGATATACCCAGGAGTGACCCAATATAATGGCAAGGGGTGTGAAGGGGATGATGGAGCACAAAGGATGAAGCAATATGGAGATAACCCTGTTGGGAATTACTTTTTATTTAGTAAGTTTACTCAGGTGACCTTAAAACTACAATTATTTGAAGTTTTAATGAAATTTGTTATACAGATTTATCATAAAAATTCCTTTGTCAGGTTTGATAACATCAATCAAAAGATTTTCTGTGTTCAGGGGTTGCAGTGAATTTCTTGAAAAAATCTTTCAAATTAAAAAGCAGATATCTTAGTAGTATCTCCGTACAAAAGGACAGGCAATTCTCCATAACTGATTTTTTCACCACTACAGAAGAAGTGTAAATTTTTACTTTAAAAAATATAGGATATCTCAAGATCTTTTATCAGGTACATTACGACTATCACTTGTTAGTAAAATACATTTGTTTGGCGAGAGCAATTTTATTTTCCCTTTTTCGGATCCGCCGACTCAATTTTTTTCCAATAAAAAAAAATTCAGGAATATTCACATCGATCCTTGTCTGGTTTTTAAATTATCTATATAAGTTAAAATCTTCAAAAACTTGACATTGATAGCACTGAATGTGTAATTTAAAGCGTCTCATTCACACGGAATATTAACCAAATGGAGACACAAGCCATGCTTGGTTTGATTATCATTGTTATTTTGAATATATATGCACATACCGGGTATTTCAGCCTTTCTGTAAAATGTGTCGTTATCAAAGCTTTTCTCTTTATAACTTTGCATTAAGCTAATATTTATTGGGATTTATATATTGTGTAGATCTAAAATTTGATTGTTTTGTTGATAATTGTGTGTATCAGTCTGTTGTGGAATCCGGAAACTTGAAAGGGGAATTTATATGCATCTCGCGCATCACTCTGAATTTACAGCATCCCCAATTAAGAAATTAAGAGTGAAAAATATTTTTAAAAATATCTTTTAAGTAATCGAAAAAAAAACCCATTTGATTTTAAAAATTAGTCGAATCAACTGACATTTTATACCGGGAGAGCTTCCAATGGCTGCATATTTTAGGGATATTTGGAGATTCTTGTAGGACAGGGTGAAGCCTTCTTTAGTTTGTCGGTATCAACATTGTTCAGTTGTGGATTTTTAACTTTCTTCAAGTAACAAATCTAACTTTAATAACTTGTGTAAGCATGCCGCCCATAAGGACAAGACGCAGAGGAGAGAAGAGTAAAAAACAGGTCGGAGGAGAGGCCCAGCCCCAGGTTCAGGATCCGGGGGAATCTGCGACAGGATCATTGCCAGTGGCGACAAAACGGGCGCCGACGTGCGACGGAATGGGGGCCCAAAATGTAATGACCAATGATTAGGTACAAATAATTTTCTGTCGCAAAATGTGGGTTCTATCCCAACACCGCTAAATTCAATTCAGTTTTCATTGGCTCAAAATGTCAATGAGACTATCAGACAAACAATTATTGAAGGATGTGTGGATTTATCACTATTATAAAGAAATTCAAATATTGAAGACTCAGCTAGTGAGCGAATTTTTATATTGGGTAATGATAGCCAAATGCAAAGCAAACCCAAGAATACTAAAAAAATCAAACAATTGAGAAATGGACAGATGCCTTTCTGATTTATTTGAACATATATACATCTGTCCATACAGGTACATGTAAATATCAAGATTTACTAAAATATATGCACGACGTAATTGCTGGGGCGGGTAGGTCCTCTGGGTGGAAACTTTATGACGAGCAGTTCCGCCTAAAATTGCTATGGATCCCAGCAAATCTCGGTCAGCTGTAGATACAGAATTGTTGGTCATGTATATGACTGGGGGTCAAAATGTATACGCGTCGGGAACTCTAGGGGTAAACAAAAGTTATGCATTTAATATACTGGGGTTTTGTATAAAAAATCATGCTCCTACACGCACATTTGTATAAAGTGTGGTCACGATTAGTAGTAATATTTATTATTTAATATTAACCATGATCTCCCTCTTCCGCTTCTGTGTAAAACACATTGCAGTTTTACTTCAGACTTAACAGCAACAAATTCTTTGATTGGATAAAATCTTCGTTTTACATTCGGAAACTCTATGGTTTAACCAAATGATTTATGAAACGTCCTTATCTGACTTATACACAGAATACATTGTTTTATTCTATAAGAGAGACAAACCTCCGTATCGCGGTGTAATTAATGTCCACTATTTTACTTATAGATCCGTTAGTTTGGAACCGTCTCCAAGGTTAGTAATGACAGCTCAGGGTGAATCACGGTCTACGTCTCAGTCTCGTTCAACTTGCCCTTTTTTTTCCTTCATTTACACGCCCATTAAATGTTAATTTCTAGTTCGTTATTCCTATTTTTGGTAATTTAGGCATAGTAGATTTTTCCTGCAGGGATGGGTCACTTCTCTTCGGATTTTGCATTTGGTAGGACTGGTTCTGGATTTCGTACATAGGCACCATTTTTTTGGCCCACAAGTAGGATATTGTAAAAACGTAACTTTAAACAGTCTGTACTGTTAACAAATAGAATTATTGCCAAAGTAAATTTTTGTTATTTGCAAAACTCTTGTTTTTAAAATTCTCGGTTTGTTAAGTCACTTACGTGACTATCTGAGATACAAAAAGGTTTATTGGTTCATAAAAAGTTGGTATAAAATGCGAAGTACTGTGACATTTTCATAGGATAATTTACGTGATACTTATATGAAAATTTTCTATATAATGCATAGGCATCATGTAGCGACATTCAGTTACAAAGATAATATCGATCGACAGAAAGCACATTTGCAATAGGTAACACTTCCTATAAGAACGTCAGTGTAGATTACAAGAGGCCCATGGGCCTTATAGGTCACCTGAGTATCATATAACAACTTTCCAGCGATTGTATTTGGTTCGAGTTTTAATCCAAAAGCCATGAAATTCACAAATTTTGAAAGAGGCACCATTGCTTATCAAAAAGCAGATTTCAAAGCATTAATTTATTTTTAGTCAAGTACCCTCCTGGTACCCCTGACCCAGCAGCCCTGAAATTATCTATTTTGAAAGAGGCCCCTTTCTTCATCATAAGGCCAGCATTTTTTTTTTATTTTTAAGTTTAGTTATGAACAAAAGAATGAAAAAGTCCTTGGGGAGAAGGAAATAAATTTTTTTTTGATAAATCAATTATCAACAATTGTACATTCTTTTTTTTATGCTTTCCTAATAGGCTCCTTACCACTGGACACATAATGCTTACAAATAGGAAAGTAGAACATTTAATTCCTTATTTCATCATCTGCCAGTTTGGACCAGTTATATAAATTTTGTGATGTTGATCAAAATATATTTTAAAAAAATCAATTCTTTAAAAGTCTTTCAATATATCTTCATTTTTTTATATGTGTTAGGTGAATGTGTAGACATTGTTCTAAAATATACTTGATGCCTAAAATTATAATTCCTATCATAAAACTGACAGGGGGTACTGTGGAGTAGAGTGAACATTTTTTTTCAATTAAGTGTAAAATAATTTTTCTGGCTGATACAAATGATACTACATGCCTGTTTATATTTGTATATTTGTATTTGTATATATATGTTCCTGCTTATTTCATAGTTGATTTTTTTTAATTTCTTCAGGTTACTGTTTATATCTTCCTTAAATAGACTTAACTTCTCCCATAGTTTTATTCATTACATCTGGGTCCGCCGTCATAAAACTTTGAGAATTCTCAAAAAATTTCTCAACTCAACTCTTGAAAATTACTCAGCTGAGAATTTGAGAATAAAAGAGTTTAAGGTATTTTTATTTTTCTCAACTTTTTTATGACGGCCGCTGAGTCTGAGAATTTTGGATTTGAGAAAATTCTCAGACTTGAGAGCATTCTCAGACTTAAGCATGTTTTATAACAGCGGACCCTGATGCATGAGCAAACCTTTTCTGAAGAATGATGCTTAGACTGTAACAGAGGCCTAAACAATGTCGCTGGCAATATGGAATAGCTACCATGGGCAATTTAAAACCTGTGGGAGGAAAATAATTTACAGACAGATACTGTTGAAAGGAATACATAATTATCTCACCAGCATGTCATTGTGCAACAAAGTCGTCAGCATTTTATTTGTCCTTTGAACGGGTGAAACGTTTTTAATGGCACTTTTATCAATGAATTTTACACTAAACCAAGCTTTCTTCGCAGATCTAGGCATTCTAGCTTTATTTACCCGCCGTTTCATCTTAAACCGGAAGTGCGAGTTCGTAAATTTGAAATCTCGATCCCGACTCAAATTTGAAATCTGAAAGAAATTTATTTTTTTCCCGAAATTTCCAAACCTTGAGCGGAGGGTTTGTAAAACTGAAAATAAAATAGATACTGGCCTTAAATATGTAATTAGATCATTAGCATATTAACCAGGAGGAAAGGATAAGATGTTCAAAGAATTCATGCATTTCACTATATAATCATTAGAGCCCCACCCTAGAACAAGAACCCCTGACTCAGGGGCCCTGAAATTCACAATTTTGGTAGAGGCCACCTTATTCAACATAACTATGTACTTGGTTAGTTTATTTAATGGCCATGAGCAGAGAAAAAGATTCTCAAAGAATATATGCATTTTCACTATGTAATCAATTTAGCCCCGCCCTAGCACTAGAACCCCTGACCCTGGGGCCATGAATTTCACAATTTTGGTAAAGGCCACCTTATTCAACATAACTATGTACTTGGTTAGTTTATTTAATGGCCATGAGCAGAGAAGAAGATTCTCAAAGAATATACGCATTTTCACTATGTAATCAATTTAGCCCCGCCCTAGCACTAGAACCCCTGACCCTGGGGCCATGAATTTCACAATTTTGATAGAGGACTCAATGCTGATTACAATCA
Organism: Saccostrea cuccullata; assembly: GCF_032062105.1. NCBI lineage: Eukaryota > Metazoa > Mollusca > Bivalvia > Ostreida > Ostreidae > Saccostrea > Saccostrea cuccullata. The sequence goes on along the minus strand of NW_026934564.1, from coordinate 2,330 downwards.
TGCAAACAGTTTGACTGCTTGATGCCCAGGAGTAAAGAAGAAGATTTTTAAAGATTTCATTAATTTAACAGGTTTTTGCCCAACCCCTCAGGCCCCAGGGGGGCGGGGACCATGAAATTCACAATTTTTGTTCCCCTTCATCCATAGATGCTTTGTGGCAAATTTGGCAGAAATTGATTGAGTGGTTGCAGAGAAGAAGCTGAAAATGTTCAAATGTTAACGGACGACGGACGCCAATAGATAGCAATAGGTCACCTGAGTTTACTCTAAAAATAAAAATTACAGGAAGTGCATCCGCAGCCTTTATATAATGAATAGTAAGTGCACAGAGTTTCAGACAAATCTTTGCAATAGTCTCCGCGGCCGGATTAAATCAGGTCACAGACAGTAAATGGTGATTCCAAGCAATAACACCCCAACCTCGTTTCTTCTTCTTCCAAGTAAAGTAAAAGTACTCCATATGAGTGAAAAATTCTCGAGAGGGACGTTAAACAATATACAATCAAGTAAAGTACTGATCAGAATTTCTGATGTATCTTACTGGCGCGTAGTGGTGCAAGGAAAAAAACAAGGTGAAATAAACTAGTTGGATTTTTGGTCGGTTGATGTGGCTAAATATCTTCGATTTGATGCTATCTAGGGAGGTGGAAGTAACAAGAGATGTTGGAAGAGAGTTCTTCACACGAATACCATCCGAAAAAAAAAGATTTTTTGGTACACGAGGGTTCTGGCATAATGATCTAGGAACATCATGCTGTTTCCCCTGGTTGTAGTGGCTGGATACAGGAGGGGTGGTGGAATGTCGATCAGCTGGTACACTATGCGGTACATCTGTCATCATAACAGCTTTTGCTTGACCACGTCGCTCCTGAAGAGATGTCCATCTAAGCTGTTATAGCATGTCTGTTACGCTTCTAGTTTTCCTGTAGTCAGATGTTACCATACGGGCAGCTCGTCTTTGGACCGTCTCCAATTTGCCAATACTGTCCCTGGTGTAAGGATCCCAGATGGTACTCCCATATTCCAAGATGGGCCTCACAGGGCCTTTGTTTCTGATGGACACTGGTGTAAATTGCGTCTCAGGAAGGCGATGGTGGAATTGGCGTTTGAGGGGTGTATTAATTTAAAGTACTGGAATCACAATTTAAACAATCTTACACTATCAGATAACAGGCACGACAAATGCGTTTTTACATAATTGAACGAACTAACTATTGCTTTTAAATAAGCAATATGTTAACTCGTACCATATTGAATTCGGTGTAGGGTGGTTTGCTCTTTCGCGCCAAGTGGTTTCGGCCCTCTTAACTAAGCCAGCACTACTTCAAAGATAGAACAAAGTCAAAGACATATATTTATTGAACAATTTTTTAATATATATTTTATTGGCACAAACACTTATCAGTGTGATTGGTAAAGATCTATACAGATGCTCATCAACCAATCGCATTATGATTGACAGCTGGTTGGCTTCCTTCATGAGCAGAGGCATCAGGACAGAAAATTGAAGTTTGGGTTTCTTTGCCTTTCCAGTCATCCTTCGATGCTACCCTTAAAGAAAGATTTAAAATGTCCAGGACTCAAAAAAGATCTTCAAAGATTGCAATAACTTTGAGTGGTTTTGACCAACACCTAAGCCCCAGGGGGGGGAGGCCATGCAATTCGCAATTTTCGTTCCTCTTCACCTTAAGATGCTTTAAGCCAAAATTGATTGAGCAGTTGCAGAAAGGAAGATGAAAATGTTCATATTTAATCACATATGACGCACACCGCACGACGACGGATAGCAGTAGGCCACCTGGGTTTAAAACGTACCTTTGCATTATTTCGCTCTGGATAGGCCCCACAGACCATTGCTGTGATCTGTTCGCTATACAGCTCTGCTTTAGTCAATAGTGGCACATCTGGGCGGCATTTAACTTATACGTTTCCTTAATGTTTCCTTAAGCCCCATATCACGGAGAAGCTGGGGTATTTGGATACAATTGGGTGGTAAGTGATCTGAGCATAATCTCTGTCGTGAAGTGGGAGTAAAGTCCTTACGCCGACAATAATTAGCCGAATGCTTTCTGAAATTAACAGCAATTCTCTGTAATGACCAACCATATCATATATAGAGCGTGGCACACTAGGTCTCAGAAAATCAAAATAAGTTTCCATATACCTTGTATACATATATAAACATAAAAAGTGAAACAATTATGTTGCTATGGATTGCCGTTGCCATGGTAACGAACTCACCTACTTTCCCTCCTGAAATGCTTCTTTTTCTCACAATAATCGAGAAGATTGGAGTGTTTATATTGCCGTTAATACATTCATTAAAGTTC
>NW_026934563.1:0-60072 GCF_032062105.1 Saccostrea cuccullata | reverse complement strand
AGAGCACCTGACTGGAGATTCAAGGGTCCAAGCTCTTTCTCTCCAGTATTATTTGGTGCTTTGTATTGTGGCATTGCGCTGGAAGTGACAGGTGAAGGAAGACCATTAAGGAAGGAAAAATGTGGTGGTCAGATGGGTTCAATGGGAAAGAAAGCTCATTATGAACAGCACCTGGGTATTAAGGGGGCCAGGGTTCAAATCCTGCTGTGGTTTGTTTCTCCTCACCTGTCACAGAATCTAATTCCTTAATATTAAGACGATTCTCTCACCTTCCTGGAGCCTGGACTCCACCTCTGTGTCCACAGCCGTCTCTAACTTCGCCCTCCACTCGGCCTCCGTCAGTTTGACCGCATTGTCCACTGCCGCCTGTTTAGAGGACCGCTGCTCCTCAAACCACTCCATCTTACACATAGCAATCTGAAAATTTCAGAAAATAGAGAACTGAAATGTTTTCATCAAAATTATTTTTCTAAAGTATACAACTCTTATATTGGGCTTCTCAAAATAATAAAATGAGGAAATGAAAGCCATCTTTTCTTGCTACATTTGACATTCTTCATTCTATGCTGTTAGACATATTCAGGAAAGTTTGAGCTTAAAATTCATCACTTGATTATTGTACAATTCAAATAAATAATACAGTCACATTAGATTGAATGGCGTGTCCTTAATATTATAAAAGTTCAAATAACCACATTCCATGAAGGAAATACAAAATCAAATCAAACTGGTCACACCTAGGTAATTCTTTAAAAATATATATATAAGAATTTATGGCATTCTACCTTTTATAAATCTCATCCATCTTCACAAGAAATGGCTATTTTTTTTTCAATAACTTAAAATAAATCCTAAAATTCTGCAAGGTCAGAGTTCAATCACACGGGTCAGAGTTCAGTAACCCAGGTCAAAGTTCACTGAAGTGGTCAATCACTTAAGTAAATTCATTCACTCCTAATGCACTAAACTGCAAATCCTAATTAAGCAAGACACAGCATGAAATGGTATGCATTTACAATCCTTTTAAACAATGCACTCAAACATTCTGTTCTATAAGTAAGCCTTGGCCAAATGTCACAGATATTCAGACAGGGATTTAAAAAATTTCCGTTTCGTAGAATAGTAGAATTTTCAATGCAATAAACCAGCATCATCAACCGTGGAATACAGACATGCAGGCTTGTCAAATTCTATCCCACCAAAGTTAATAATTTAATCCATTGTTAATCTGTGACAGGAATTTACTAGAACTGGACTGATTAAATACCTTCCAGTTCTTTACAGACAGATTTAAACTCATTAACAATGCAGGAATTGCACATGAAAAAATATCAGTGGAGATATGTGAGGTGTGTTAAAGCTATACAGTTGATGATCGCAGATTTATTTCATATTCATGGCAGTTTAATTTAAATGGGGTCAGTTTAAGGATTGTGTATTTCGTACTAAGTGTATTCTGTCTGAATATTAAAAGTTAAAAAAAATAATTTATAAAAAAAATTAAAGTAGTATAAACATTAAAATGACATAATTCTAAGAGAATTGAAAAGTAAATAAGCTAAAAAATATAATTTATAAAAAGACCAGATAGCAAACACTGAAACATATTTGTCAAATCAGAATTTTAAGAAAACTTTTTGTTTTTAATTATCAATTATCAATATTCATTATGATTTTGATAAAAAAAGTCAACCTTTTAATTCCACCACTCTCAAATAAATCTAACTGTATATGAGCTGTGACAAAGGCATTACGATTTTTTTTTTTGGAGGGGGGGGATTTTGAATACAAGTTTCCTCCCCCCTCAGACTGAAATCTTTGATCTGTTCCTAAAAACGGTAAAAAGAAAAGATGTGGGGTGTCTTTAAACCTAAGTTACAGCTATCAAAGCAAGTGTAAACCCATTATATTCAATAAATCCTTCTTGTATGATCACTGTATATTGATCCTTCCCATAATGTGTTAAATGCCTCAAATTCAAATGAAATCTTTTTAAATCTCCTATCTCTAAGATGAGCATATTAAAAATAAGCCAATGGAACATATCGTTTTGATTAGATAGATGCACAGTAAATTATTTTATTTATCAGTCACGAATTAAAACCCCTGATATCTTTCATCTGTCCTGTGTACTGTGATAATGACAGAGGGTTTGTCAGTAGAGACCTCATCTTCTTAATCGGAGTAACATTGTGTGAGGGGAGTCACATTTATCATTGAACATTGACAACTTACAATCGTACGCCCATCTGTATACAGGTACATACCTCTATCTAAATGTATGTGTGTGGCTGTAAACCAAGTGTAATGTTTGGATGGCAACCAAGTGTTTGAATATTTAAGTTCAAAAAACATATACCAGTATATATAAATTTAAATAAAGTTAAATTCTTGAATCATCATAAAGATTTTAAAATCTCTATGTTTGTCTGTGAGGAAAATAGGTCACCTGCAAATAGCTAAACTCCATAAGTCCAAAAGCATTTAAATATTCTGGATGACAGTATTACCAACAAGTCTGAAGCCTCCGACATCTGGGGTTGGGCCAGCTGGATGGTTCGGGGGTGTGGGAGGGGGTGAATTAAGCATTTGAGGTTGTTGTGCGAAATAAAATGGGGGCGAAAATTTCCCAATATAAACCGTATATACTCGCCTACAAGTCGGTATTTTGGGACTTAAATATTGGTCTAAAACTCTATGTCCGACTTATAGGCGAGTCATAAAGAGATATTTTTCTGGAGGCTGAAATTTAGCATTTTATTTGCATTTCCGACGATTATCGAAGAAAATGTCTTGATATAATATATGATAATTTTTGTATTCTTAGATTATACATATAACATGTATAAGTACAAGATTTTACATATTTTATTTGTATTTTTAGTGAGCATTGCCTTTCTAAAAATAATTTAAGATTAAATATTAGTCACTTTGAAAAATATTTATTGAAACCAGGTTAAAACATAAATTGATTTACTTGAAGTTTGCATCCAATTTTGGCAAAAAATGTACAGACTTATATGCGGGTCAATAGCAAATCCCACCAAAATAACGTAAAAAAATACAACCGACTTATAGGCGAACTGACTTATAGGCGAGTATATACGGTAGTAACTTGCATCTTTCAGAAAATTTCAGAATGCTTTCAACAGCCATTGTTTCTTACCAAACTTTTCAAGTTTCATTTTCCTTTTCACTTCTTAATATGTGGGCATTTTTAGCCGACTCAGAGAATAAAATTTATTAAAGGGCAAATTGACGTGAATATACATCCAGTACTAGAACTAAAACAATCTGCATTTGTCCATTAAATGCATGGAATAGTCATTGTGTAAATTACAGTACATAGATTGGGTATATCAGGTATCATTAACCAGCTAATTGTGCACTGAGCTCTTTAAACCCATCATCTTATCTTTGCAAATGAATTGTAAAATGAACATGTCAAAATTTAAACCTTTTTCATGAAATTACAAACATCAATAATTACTCAGGTCTTATTACTTTAACATTTATGAGACAAAAATATAACCCAAGCAAAGTAAAAATATCATAAATGTTAGTGCTGTGCGATATTACCGGTTAACCGGTGTATCCCGATTTTTTTCTTCACAATACGTATCGCGGTATTTTTTTGTGAATACCGGTTCGGGTTCGATATGCTATAAATTGTTATAAAAAGAGTTATTTGCCCTTTACAAGGTAAAATATGGCGGCAAGCGACGTGAAGTGTGATCAGAAACGAGAGACATATCTCTGTCAGAAACGAAAAGACAACTGTTACATGAAACCTCTTCATGTTAAAGCCGAATCTGCAAATTACAACTTGATTCGTCAAGTTGTGCCATAAAAAACTTAGCTTGCCACTTGCGCCGACACAACGCGACCAGGCAGTTGCAATATCAACTCGAGAATACATGTAATTTGAGTTTGTGTTTTCATTTGACATTGATTAAAATCAAAATTTATTAAAAAAATTTATATTGTGATATATTGCAATACAAAATATAATATTGCAATATATCGCGATACAATTTTTCAGTCGCGATACCCAGCTCTAATAAATGTCTACAAAAGGTGATTCAAAATCGCCCTTTATCTTATACTTCACAACTAAAAATCAATTCATTATGCAGAATACAAATACACTATTTAAGAACAATCTGTAGTGCATGGCCATTGAATTTTACTGTACCTTGGTTTCCAGTTATTAGACAGGTTAAGCATTTGATCATGTACATTTACTTGTACATGTAAACCTAGAAGTGATTTTACATGTACGCTTAACTAATGTCGTGTTCTGTTTAACAAACTGCACGTGTACCAGTATGTGTAAAATGTCATTTCAGCAAGGCACTTTAAAATCCATTTGTATCAAATAAATATATGACTTGAAATAAAAGAGATACATTGGATGTATGTAATAAATTTTGAACTTCATACCAAACACCAGCTGAAAAATATTTATTCTGTTGTTCGAGTTTAAGAAGCTACAAGTTCTCACCTACATGTACTTGCAAATCTACACGTTGTGTACAACATTTAGAATTACGCAGTATGCAAAACTGATGATAAATTTCCCTAGCTACTCGTACACGTAGACATACACGGTCATCTGCTTAACCTCTCCATTTCTGGTTTTTACCTTGGTTTCCAGTAATTTCTGTTTTTACATTACCTTGGTTTCCAGTAATTTCTGTTTTTACATTACTTTAATTGGTTTCCAGTAATTTCTGTTTTTACATTACCTTGGTTTCCAGTAATTTCTGTTTTTACATTACCTTGGTTTCCAGTAATTTCTGTTTTTACATTACCTTGGTTTCCAGTAATTTATGGTTTTTATTTTACTTTGGTTTCCAGTAATTTCTGTTTTTACATTACCTTGGTTTCCAGTAATTTCTGTTTTTACATTACCTTGGTTTCCAGTAGTTTCTGTTTTTACATTACCTTGGTTTCCAGTAATTTCTGGATGTCCTCTTCTGTTTTCTTCTTTAGTGACTCGGTGACCTCTGACCTGATTTTCTCCTTGTCTGCTGCCATTTCTTCCTTCACTTTCTCCACAGCCTGATCTTTCTCACTGATCAGTTCTGCTCTCAACTACAATATACGAACACAGGAGAAAATTATTTTTCAACATTTACAGGTCATTATAAATACTCCCAAGATATACCTTATATTTACCATAATTAAGATGAACCAATATTTTACATGCTAAAGGCATATGTTTTTTTTTTTTAAAAAGTTTAATCAGTAGTGTTTGGTAAAAATAACAAAGTTCTGATAAAAAAGCTTCAGTTTTCTTTTCATGTGTGAATATTACAGTACATGTACAAACATTTTCTTCAACTTTTACTAGCTGACCCCAATAGCCCAAAATAAACTTTTTTACAATAATGATCATCAAAGGACATTTTTACATACTGATCTACAATAAAACAAACTTACGATACATGTGAGTGATATAACAACAAATTAACCTTAGATGAATGCTCACCTCTTGTAATTTCTGGAAGGTTTCAGTTTCATTTTCCTTCTTCATCTTCTCCTCCAAAAGGTCCTTCTCAGAACACACCTTGACATACAATTGTTTGACCTGATCCACTTCATGTAAGGCTGAATTCAAATCATTTCTGAAATAGAAAAAAAATGTCATGCAAAACCTTTTTTTCTAAAAATGCAGGCAAACCTTGAAGTATAGAGATGTAATAAGAAGCATTATGTTATGAATATTTTTTTCGCAATGAAAGGTAATACATTAACCCTTTACTTGTAATAAAAAGAACAGAATAGAAAATTCACAAGTTATCTCCTCCTGATGTTCAAACTGTGAAATCTCCTATTTTCCTGGAGCTTTATTATCATTGTTTTCCAGGTATGGAAAAACACAAATCTACGACCACAACCAACCAAGAAATGTAAAATTTCATATGCATTACAACTTAACATTTTTCAACCATCAAATCAAGTTCCAACAAACCCAACATTTTCCCCTAAAACCTAAAAAATTACACCCTTGAAAAACATGTGAATTAACAGTACCTTAGCTGTGTGCATTCCCTCTCATACTTGGTGATCAGACCGGTCTTCTCTGCCGTAAACTCGTCAATCATGTGAAGTCTCAGCTGTTCCTTGGCTGTCTCGTGTACGGACTCGCAGGCTCGCTGACACCGATCGAGCGCCTCGCGTTTGTCCTGGTCGTACTCGCGGACCATCTGAGACATCTGCTGAGTTAACTGCTGGTTTATCTCCGACAACTTCTCCTCACTAGACGCCACCTCCTCCAACCTCTTCTTCAAGTCCTGCAACACAAGACAATTTTACTGAGGATTTGGAGATTGAATGGACTGGTCATCTTTTAATTGTCAGCAAAAGAACACATATTTAATATTAATGATTAGAGGTCTTGTTGCCTAATAAATTCTGAGAACTCAGAGCATCATTAATAGAATCATTCCTCCTTTTCCCATGCATCCTGGATGAAAAATGTACCAATAACTAAATCTCTTTCCCTCCTCAGGTCCCCTCTTTATCTCCACATCCTCACCGAGAACTTCTTGAATGTTATACCCATGTTTTATTGTACAGTATCACACAATTATTGACTTAAATTTGGTCTATTAATGATTTTATGGTCCTGGTCAGGTATATGTTGACCAAGCCATAGGCCATTGTTAACCAATACCTGACCAGGTTCTTTATTGAGGTGAACTCACTCTGAGGTATATGTACATCACAGGAAAGTGCATCTAAACCAATCAGAAATCACCAATATTCCTGATTATTTAATAATAATAATTATAACTCCACCCCTTTCAAACCCCATTTTTCCACATCTTTAATGGGGACCTCTTGAACATCATAACCGTTGTACTGTACAGTATTAACAATCAACCCTCACCCCACCCAATTCCCTTACCTCCACATCCTCTTTGAGTACCTCTTTCTACCTTTTGAGGCTCCCACATCTTCACTGAGGACCTCTTTCCCCTTTTGAGGCCCCCAGGCCCCTTCCTTACCTCTACATCTTCACTGAGGACCTCTTTCTCCTGTTTGAGGTTCTTGATGTCCTTCTGTAGGCGGGCCTCCACAGCTGACACTTTGTCATCAGACCTCACTAACTCCTCCCACTCCTGGAGCTTGGACTATAAATATATACAGACTATAAATAGATACAGACTATAAATAGATAAAGACTATTAATACATGTTGATACAGAATATAAATACCGGTAGATAAAGAGATAAAGCCATAAATTAATTTAGGTATTTAATATTATTTACTTATATAATGTAGAGTTTCATAAAGCAGCAAGAGTTTGCATGAATTACAAATCAAGTAAACTATCAATGATATTAAAAGTATGCCAAATCATACAACAATAAGTATTTTAGAGTTCCGAAGATGTTAGTAAAACTTTTTGAGTATTCTTTTTTCTTTAAAGTACATAAAAAAATTTGTGGTTGGAAGTTATACATGTGATTTTATTGTCCCTTCAAATACGACTAGAATATGACTGTACCTTCAAATCTTTTTCTGATTTCTCGGCTCTTTCGCAGCGCATTCGGAACTCCTCTAGATCCTTCTTACAAGTCCTTAGTTCCTCCTGCAGTTTGGTCACTTGGATTCTCTTTTCCTTGTTGCTAAGAAGACATCTTTCAAGTTCTATTTTTAGATTGGTCACCAGATCTTGAGACTCTGCTCCTTTTGGCACAGAACTGAATCTGTACACCAGAAAAATATACATTAAATTATTAACATTTTTCATATTATAATAAGGTATGACAGAAATGATATAAACGATATTTGACACCTTGTAAATAAAATTATCTATTTAATTTCTCAATTGAATAAGGGAATAACTATCTTCTAATTTGGTATTTGCGACCGTTAATGCTGATTTAAGGGTCACAAACTGATTTTTACCGGCAACGCGTAAGCGTAAACATCTTATGTCTTATTTTGATGAATTTTGTTACAAGAAATATGTCACAGAGCATTGTGTTTTTGCATCACTCTATTATGACGTCACAATGAAAAAGCTTTCATGCTCGTTAATGCTCGTTTTACTGCTTCAAACATCAGTGCATTACCCAATCAAAAAGTGTTTTACAAAACTATTGCATTAAAATATATTTTTAGCAAGGACAATTTTGGTGATATTCAATTTATAATACTGTAGAATTATCAATGTTTATGAGAAGCAAATGTTTAAGGATTTCATGAATTCTATTTATAACCCTTAAAACAATAACTTATGTTATCCTTGAATTTTGTGTTTCATAGAAGTTATCCAGAAAATCATGCCTCTAAAACCAACAAAATTTTGCATTTTCACAAACACTGACCATTTAGAAATTAAATGCATCTCCAAAAAAAAAAAAAAAAATAATTTTGTTCTCCCTTACTTAATAGGTTCTGGAGTTTCATCAAAGTCAATAGTTTTCTTGATTCCAAGGTCCATCATAGAGTCGTCATGAATTGTCTCCCTTGTGGTCTCCTGACTGAGCACGCCCAGACAAGACGCCGCCTCAAACATGTTCAACTGCTCTTTCAAGTCCTTAACCTCCTCCTGTAATCGAACATGATTAAATTAGCATTAACAAAGATGATACTGTAAATCACCATTTATTTGTAAGAAGGTAATTTTCAAGTACTGTAGACGTACTTTTTTCCGCAGAGTCATAATTCCTGGGAATCACAATTTCTATTTATTCAGCGGTTTGAAAATTACATCGATTTTTCAGACTGTTACTATATGCCTTACATTTATATTTAGTAAGCTTGGACAAATTTCCGCAGAAAATTTGTGACTGCGTACATAGCGTAAAATAATACCATGGGAAAAAAGTACTTCTACAGTAATTAAGCAAGAAAGTGTGCTTGCGAAAATATTATCTTCGCATATATAAGTCTTAGTTAGAATACCTAATGATTATATAGAGCAGAAACAACAATTTGTAAAAATATTGTCTTGCTAATAAGGAGGATGTGTGTCTTTAAATTAAAAATTCCGCAAAAATTTAGTGTTCTACAGTAATAATACCCATTTTTATGCAATTTATGAATTTTGTTTGAGGCTTATGTCTTAATATGTTGTTGCATTATATATGAAATTTGTTATAAAGTTCAAGCTTAGGGTTTTGTTTTTGAGTCATTATATTACTAAAAGGATGTTAGGATTAAAAAATAATTTTAAAAAATCCTTCCCTCTCGTTAAATTTTTATTTAGTTATTGCTTCAAACATCTGTCTATTAACCAACCACAAAGTATTTTACAAAATTAAACAATTGAAAAAAAATTTATTACACTGAGTCTTGTTTAATTGATTCAAGACACCTGATATCTGTTTCAATAGAAATTGGTTGGATTAGACAACATTCTGCTTTAGACAACAGTCGGCAAGCCTCGCCCTCTATCACATTTTCTTACCCTCGCACAAACATAATTAATATATTCAAGACAGAAACCATGCATGTCTTTCAGTATAATACTCTATCTTTAATTTTTTTTTTTTTTATTTGGGGGGGGGGGGTAGGATATTCATAGAATTAATTGAAAATAGAATTCAAAATTGTTCACCAAAGAAGGGGTGTGTGGCATGGATGGAGTAAATATTCATTGTAAAAGTCTTGATACTATCACCTGGTAAGAGAGAATCATTTCATCAGCAATTTTTTTAGATGCTGTACATTGCTGTAGCTGGATCTTCAATTGACTTGCTTCATGTGAGGAGGCTACAATGGAGAAATTATCAACATTCTCTTTTTTTTCTCATAAAATGCACCTAAATTTACAATAACACAATACCTATTATCTTCTTGATCATTAAATAAATTCAATAGAAAAATATGAGTGTTTATCAGATATTCTTATCGCTATCTAATTAACAAAAAAAGGTTCCATCTCAAATTAAATGCTTAATAATACGCCTATTTATACTCAGCATAATTTAAATCTAAACAGGAACATATCTTTGTTAAACTTTTCTTTTCTATACATACCTGACTCTAGCAGCATCCTGCATTGTTTCTGGGAATCTTCCAGGCTGTGAGTCAGACGATTGATGGTCTCAGCTCGTGAGATCTGCGAGTTCTCTGCTTCTTTATAACTCTCATTCAGTTTCTGTCTCAAAGTTGAGTTCTCTGCATTCTGTAAAAAATGAATATAAAAAATGAGTATTCAATTTTTGAGTCTAGTTTATGTAAGAGAATAACCCATATTAATCTTAAATGATTGCACATGTTATGTGCCAGTCTTCTATTTAAAACCTTGAGAAAAACTTAGTTTTTTATTTTTCTTCATTTCACAGGGTTAAGAAAAAATCAAGTTCCAATCTTTATTCACACACTTGTAATACATGTATACCGTAAATCTGGAAATTTTTGCTGTAGATAAATTTTTAGCAAATTTGCGAGTTCATTGCATTCTCAAAAATATTTTTCTTAAAAATAAATCACCATTAAGAAAATGAAAACAATGCAGTGGTCATTCGCAAAATTTGGAAACATAAAAATTAATCAACAGCATTTTGACCCTAATTCGCAAAATAAAATCGACATAAAAAATTCCAGATTTACGGTATTATAAAGAAACTTCTAGTAAGTCTGAGATAATATCTCTTATAACAGACTAATTTTTCCATTTCTAAGTTGTCCCCCTAATGTTGGCAAAAGTAAAATAATTACCGAATCATTGAGTTTATCTGTGAGATCTTCTATCTTCTCTTTGAGCACTTTGACTTCCTTGTCATGTTTCTGCTGAACTCCTGACAAAACTCGCTCATGTTCAACTCGAGCTCTGTTGAGACTGTCTGAAGCCCCCATCTCAGCGAGCTGTTGGTTCAAAGTCTCTATTGTGGACTCAGCAGTCTGCAGGCTTTTTACTGCCTGGAATGAAATTATCAAAAAAAATAATGAACATACACTTTGTATTTAATCAAAAAATATCATATCTTAAGGAATGTAAAAGATGCGGATTAACCACTGCAGAAAAAGTGGAGATATAGTTCCTAACAGTGCACAGAAAATCTTGTGCCATGAATTGCACCTTTTTTTGTGCACAGCAGGATCTTTAACGTTATAATCAAAGAACAATTTTAAAAATATAAAACCATTTAATGCTACAGTTCTGCAACTACATGTATATACAAGATTTGACTCTAGACTTCCTAGGATGCCTCTGTTGACTGAAATTATAACAATTATTGCTTTTCTGTTCTTGAGAAGAAGATTTTTAAAGACATTTCCTTATATATTTCTACAGACATCACCTACCCATTTGGGTCACTGTATCAACAAAATTGAATCTACATTATGTCAAGAACATTTCACTTAAGTTACATCTTTTCTAGCAAACTAGTTCTTGAGAAGGAGATTGTTTAAATACACCAACCTAATTTTCATTATTTATTGATTATCTCCCCTTATAAGACTGTAACCCTTTATTTGAATAATTTTGAATCCCCTTTAGCAAAGGATATTCTTTGCCAAGTTTGGTTAAAATTGGCCCAGTGGTTCACGAGAAGAAAATGAAAATGTGAAAAGTTTATGACAAGAAAGAAAACGACAATGACAGTCAACAGACAAATTTTGACCTGAAAAGCTCACTTGAGCTTCTGGCTCAGGTGAGCGAAAAGGAGTTAAACAAACTTGAAAATAGGGAACAGACCATCTTTTAAATGTCTGGTTTATGCATGACTAACTCATATTTCTTATCTATATATCTGTAATGATGATTCAGTTTTAAGCTTTGAAAATTTAAATCCACTGACTAAACTCAAGGATATTAATTAAAGTATTTTGAATGATCCAGAAAATTCATTCCACCAGCTTAAAACGAAAGAAAAAAAAAGTTGAATTTTATAGAGAATTGAAAAGAAATAGTGAGTATGTTATCAAGTCTTTCAATGTTTAATATTGATTAAATGCTGAACCAATAATGTAAAATTTTAAATACTTTTTCATGTGCACTGAAAATATCTTTTTTCTTTAAAATTGCTCTGCTAATGTATGTAATTTTTTAATTTTTGAGTTTGTATAACTGACCTCCTTAAGGTACAACATAACTGAGTGTCGAAAGAAGTTGTATGCATATGCATCAATTATTATGACAATTAAAAATTCTAAGAAATTCCATGTTTGCATCATTACTTTCTACTTTAACCACTCCCAGGTAAAAATGATTTTTTTCTAATCCCAGATAACAATAGATATGGCTACTGCCCCGGGACAGGACATCATTTGTTGTCAGTTGTGTCCAAACCCTGTAAAACACCACTGCAATCTCTGCAATGTAGATCTATGCCTTTCATGTATGACAAATCATATGGCAGATGATTCAAGAAAACATGAAGTTGTTGGATACAGTTCAAAGAAAAAACACTCTTTTGTTCTACCAATATGTCCCTCACACATGAATAACCGATGCGAGACATACTGTCGAGATTGTGATATACCAATATGTATTCAGTGTAAAACGGGTTTGCACACAATACATAAACTTAGCGACATCAATGATATTCTCCAAGAAAAAAAGAAACACATAATAGCTAACACAGAAGAACTAGAAAGTACAATTGGTCCAAAATACCGAAAAAAAGACTGGAGTACAAAAGAGTTTGACAAAGTCTTGACCACCATACAAAAACATGAAGATAAAATTTGCAAAGCTGTACGTGAAACAAGCACTCAACTTAAAAATGAAGTAACTAAGCAGAAAACAGAAGCTATAAGAACATACAATGAAAGACAGCCTTTGGCTGAAAAAGAAATCAATCAAATTGTTCAAAAAAATAAAGATACTGTGAAAGGTAATGATGCCACAGCCCTACTTAACTATAAATTAAGTAATTGGGATCTCCGAAAAGGCCTAGAGCTACCAAGTTGTCCAAGATTACGACCTGGTATTTTTAATCAAGACCAGATTGTTGAAATTTTTGGTTTTCTGCAGACTGAGGATAACCTGGAGAAAAAGCCTGGAATGCTGAAAATGTTGAATGATCCTGTGGTGCAACACACCATACCAAGCCCTTATGGATACCACGATAAACGCAGTAAGAGATATGGTTGTGGGCATGAGCTTTGGAGAGTACTGTGTGTGGGGAAAAATAAGATCTTGACCAGTGGAGATAACAAAACAATAAAGCAGGTAGACAAGACAGGGTCTATTTTAAACACAATTCATACAAAGATCGATGTGAGAGCACTGGCGATCAAATTTCAACAGGAACCAGATGAACCGGTGGAACCAGTGTTTGCTTCAGCTATGACGCATGATAAAGACATACACATTTCTATTAAAAATGAAGATAAGGTTTATTTCAGCACACCTGGCTGGTATTCTGTTGGACTTCATTATACAGCAAATGGAGAACTACTGGTGAGCATGCGATCTATGGATAGAAAACAGAGTAGAGTGATGAGGTACACTGGGACAACAGAGATTCAGAAGATTCAGTATGACAGTCAGGGACAACCTTTGCTTTCTACTGGAGTTACAGATGAGCTTCTCCTGACTGAGAATGGTAATGGTGACATCTGTGTTGCTGACAAAGCTGGGGAAATAGTTGTTGTGGTGGATTCATCTGGGGGATTACGATTCAAGTATACCGGCAACCTCTCCAAGCAATCAAAGTATAGAGAATTTACACCATACCACATTGCTACAGATGTCAATACTCAAATACTGATAAGTGACACCTCAAATGACATTGTCCACATCATAGACTGTGATGGTAACTTTATCCGTTACATACAGCACCCATGTAAAGGAGGACTCAGTGTTGATGAAGATCACAATCTTGTGATTGGAGACAAAAATTCAGGAATAATTAAAGTCATCAAATATATAGAGTGATGAGTATTATGAATGATAAGAAAAAAAAAAAAAAAAAAATGAACTCTTTGTCTCATCATGTTCCCTTGAGTGCACTATTTTACTGTGTGAAAAAAAGTCAACAAGAAATCAGTTTTCCAAGTGTTGCTAGTAGTATCCACATTGTGTACCTTAAAAGGCACCAGTCCGTAATCCGTAATCCTTCAATTCATCATCAATTAAAAAAAAATTAATATGACTATAATACCAACAAAAGACATTAAGAAAGGCTATGGAATTAAAAAGAAGAAATCCATAGGTGGAAAGGGAGAACCAAAGTGAATTCAGCTGTCAACCAAGGAGAAAGGACATACCTCCTCTTTCCCCCTTTGTATGGCCTCCACACATTCATTATCTACTTTCTCTTTCACCCTTTTTAGGGTGCCCACTCATTAACTACCTACTCCTCTTTTCCCCTTTGTAGGGCCTCTATTAATTCACTACCTACCTCCTCTTTCCCCCTTTGTAGGGCCTCTATTAATTCACTACGTACCTCCTCTTTCCCCTTTGTAGGGCCTCTATTAATTCTAGGAGTGAACCGGTTCACCGCGGTATCGGTTCACCGCGGTATTTTTTCTCGGTTCGATACACGGTACAAAATCTCTACTTTCGGTTCGGTTCGTTTTTCGGTCGGGATCGTCATTCAGTCGGGTTTGGCATAAGGTATTAACATGCTTCTCTTTATAATTATTCCAAAAACGTAAATTTTTGTGGACATAAAGTTTTTAAAATAATTTTTAATAGACAAATCAATAAAATCTATGTATTATATCCATTCTACATATAATTTTTTTGACTAGATAAGTTAAAGATAGAACAAAACAACAGTTGAATATGTTTCCGACTATTTAAATGTATCGTATCGAAAATAACCGAACCGAGACCAAATTATACGATACGTATCGAACCGTGAAGGAGGCGTATCGTTTCACCCCTAATTAATTCACTACGTACCTCCTCTTTCCCCCTTTGTAGGGCCTCCACTTGACTCTCGGTAGCCTGGAGTTTCCCCTTCAGCTGGGCGTTCTCTGTCTTGGCTTCCATCAGAAGATCCTGACATTGTTTGAGACTGGTGGAGGTTCCCTCCTTCTCACCTGGGATAAGAGACATAAATTGTTAATCAATAACTTTTCTACATGTGTATTTGTTGGAGAAACTCATCCTTATTGAGTTGAATAAGTGCATGTGCGATTGACCATAGATTTCCAATAAAGGTTATATTACTTCATAAATAATCTTATGTCAGTTTGTGTAACAGTTTACCATGCATGCAGTTTTTTGTCTTCACAGCTTGAGTTTCTAAACATACATAAATATCACTGCTTCATTAAACATAATGGTGGTGGTTTTGTTTTTTAATTTTATATTAGGAATTTTTACCATGTACATGTATTTTTATTGCTTGTTTTTTTTTTTTGTAAGGTATAGTGCAAGTTTTATTATTCTAATCATGCTGTTTGTAAATCATTTTGTAAATGTAGTGCTAGTGTTGTTACGATAGCAGACTATCGAAAAATCGTCGTTTAAAGGCCCAGATCGGCGACAACCAAATGTAAATATTATCAACAATAGATCGCTATATTTTTGAACCCTTATTTTTCAAGCCGAGCAAGTTTAACTTTTATATTCACCATAGGGACGTAACTCTAATCGGCAGTAAACAAAATGGTGAACGTGCATGGTGAAGAGGTTGAAGCCGAATCATATCCATATCCTGGTGCATTCTCTGTCTAAAATACTTTTTAAGATGAATAAATTTAACCTTTCTAATAGTTCAAATTATCGATTATATAATTGATTGTGTTCTTCCGATTTAATTTGATAATCGATAGTAAAATTTGTCCAATTTTACATAACTATGCAGTGCATTGAGTGTATGTGGAAAAATTCCATTCACTTCACTTTAAGAGTTGCTTCTCTTGCCGAAATATTTTTATCCTAACACATTGATTTTTATGGGTTTTTTTTTTTTGTACAAATTATATTTTATTTTTAGATAAAATGAAAAATTCATGTTATATCTTTTTCAAAAAATAAAATTTTGGTATCATTAACTACAGGTTATTATTATTCTAAGTAGTTGAACTTCTGTATCTTGAACAAAATATCTTTAATACCTCTGACATGACCAGGTGATTTGCAAGTCTAAACCACTTTTCTTTAAGCATTTAACCCTTGATATCATGAATCTTTTGATATCTGTCATTTTTTATGTCCAACTGAGTTCATTATAGAGAGATATGAATATATCTTTTAAATAGGATAAGTGAAACAAATGAAAGAAAAAGTGAGCTAGCTCACATACCCCACGCTCCCCCATAACTTGACGGTGAAACACATAATGAAAGGCACAGTGTACTTTAAATACATAGTATAGATCAAAAAGGGCAATAATTGCAAAAAATCTTTTCATCAAAATGTCTTGCATATGAGGACATTAATTTCTTCACAATATACAAATCCCAGAGATGGCGAAAGACGCCGGCCCACTGGCGATCTCCGGTAAATTTCGTCTGAGTCCGATAGTTTCTAGAACCACACATTCCGGTATTTCAGAATAATCAATAGTAAAATATAATTAAAGAAATTAGATAATGCATTATTTTTTAAAACTTTGTGAAATTGAATCTGTAAGAGTTTTACATTATTTAAATATTGCAATACGTAGTAGTATGGGGATCGAGTACCTGGCAGTTATCGAACTTACTACCGCTCTTTTGTGGAGAAGTCGAGAAAGCTCTAAATCTCGCGCCATAATTCTCAAGCATAACATTGTTTGAAGTAGTGACAATCAAAGAACTAGAACAATCATTATATGTTGTTACAATGTATTGTCACGGGTTGGACTCCAGATAATCGATTGTCAAATAAGGAAAGTTTAGAGTATTTTATTTGATTTTAAACGTAAAAATTTCAATAATGAGCTTAGTGAAAAATATCGTCAAAAAATATAATGTTATCAAATGAGGACTAACTCCTCTATAAAATTTATTACAGTGATTCAGCAAATGTTTATCAAGAGATTTAAACAAGATTTATTTCTAATCTACATTGATCCATTTTGTATTGTATTCACTAGCACATTGTCCACATCCAACAGACATTTTCTTCTTTCACTGAGAAAGAGTTCCATCAATCACAAATCAATTTCAATTTTACATTTTGTTGTTTTTACGGTCCAGCAAATTTTTAGTGTGTCCTGTAATTTTTGTGATTTTTAGACAATCTGTAGGACAGTGTGTCCGACAGAATTTTTACCTCTTTCGCCAACTCTGAAATCCACACATTAATTTGAAGTGGGGGGGGGGGGGAATTTTCTTGAATAATAGTCAAAACTCTTTGGGATAAAATAATTGAATATGATCTTAATATCAGCATACATGTAGGTTGATGAAACTATGTAAAACAGTTTAAGAGGAGTGGTGCTGACAAACTGTCCATCTCTATATTCAAGGTATGGCCAAATGCCCAAATTAAAAGTGCAGAAATTCCCAGAAAAAATAATGGAATCGGAATTTCCTGGTAATATGCACATCTACACATTGTGTCCTAAATATCTGCAAAGTTTGACGAAATTCTGTGCAGCGGTTTATAAGGAGTTTCACTGACAAACTGTTAATCTCTATATTCAAAGTATGGCCAAATGCCCAAATTAAAAGTGCGGAAATCCCCAGAAAAAATAATGGAATCGGAATTTCCTGGTAATATGCACATCTACACATTGTGTCCTAAATACCTGCAAAGTTTGAAGAAATTCTGTGCAGCGGTTTATGAAGAGTTGCGCTGACAAAAAAAAGAGGACTGACTGACTGACTGAATGACTGAATGACGGACCAGTCAAAAACATTATACCTCCCGCAACTAGTTGCGTGGGGTATAATTAAGGGTAAATCCAGCAAATGCTTTCAATAACCAAGATGTAATGACTAATGTCAATACTGGATAAGCCATTGAGATTCGATACGCTTACCTTTGGCCAGAGAGATTTGATGTTTGTATATCCTGATCTCCCTGCTTGTCTCTTGCTTGTACTGTTCAAAGTCTCGGGTGATCTCCTCGAGTTTGCTGCCTCGGGCTTTATACAGGATCTGAAGCTGAGCAAACTGTCTGTTGTCAAAAGCACCAGCTGGAAAATGTGTAAATAAAAACATATATGGAAAATAACTGTTGAACTTATCTTATTCCTTTGAATTCTTATTTTTGCATTTGCAGTGTTCCATATCTACAGTATCTTGATTTTAAAAAAAAGGAAAATATTCCCCTATCTAACTGTAAAATCACATATTTTTGTGGGGTCAAATTATAATGTTTTGAATAAAAACTCTTGGTTCGAGGGGATTTGAATTCATGGAGGATGAATTGTTGAGTACTTATTTATGTGACATTTTACTTTTAGTGGTGGACATGAATTGTGGGTCTCTTCATACCTAAGAACAACAAAAATTATCCCCCAACAAAAATTTATTTCTTTTTTGGGGGGATTTAAAGTGATCCATTTCTATCTTGATTTTAAACAGCAAGGAAAATATTCCCATGAGAGTGAAATTCTGCATTAAAAGTACCTGGTCCAGTATTTTCATGAACCTCTTCTAGTTTTTGTCTTTTCTCTTTGACCTCTGGCACTTCCTCTTCACTTTCGCTTTCTTCTCGGTCTTCTCTAAGTTTGTAAGTAACCTGGTATTCTCCTTTGAAATCCTTATCTGGAGCATTGTCATGAACAGGATATTCTTGTGAAGAATGAACAGGATGCCCTGTTGAGACTGGGGTAGCATGAACAGGATGCCCATGTGAAACTGAGGTAGAATTTGTGACATAACCTTGGTCTGACTGTAAAGTGTGTTGGTATGCTTGAGAATGGGGTGTGTCTGAGTAGGGCTTGTATGGGTTGTCTGCCCTTGGATGCTCATCTTCCTCCTGTCTGTCACTGTAATGAAAATTCAAATAAAAGAAATTTGATATTCAGTGTTTGCTAATACAGTTACACCGTTTAATCTGACACCTGCTCATTATGTGCCATCCCTTTTTACTGTGAAACCCAACCTTTCTTTTCATTCCCATTTCATTATTTTTCATGTTGTTTTGGCTTTAAAATCCAACATCCTGCCAAAATTTGTCTCCCAGTGAATGTAGGATTAGACAGTTTTTTTGTAAATTTTTCCACAGTTTACTGTGTCACATTATACTTGATTGTAGTGAAAAAGACCTAGTACTAAAATCTAAATATTTACCTGTAATAGCCAATATAATGATGAAGATGATGATAATGGTAATGCCCAGGCAGACCCCCAACATCTGAATGTTCATCTGTCCCACCCTCTGCTTCCTGTCTCTCTGGAATTTCCCCATACCTAAAATGGTCCTCCGAAGTCACATGATGCGGTATGTATGTGTTACCATGGTGAGAGGGGTCATAAACATTTGGCTGACCCTGATGTGAGAAGACGTTTTGATTGGACCAATCAGGAACCTGGTGAAACTGATGGTGATGATGTCGTTGAGGTCGATGATGGTGATTGGATGATTTGGTGCTGCTTTGTTCACTGTTACTATGGTAACCATCACTCTCTAACAAACCCTCATGGGATCTTCTTAAAACTTTTAATAAAGTAATGTTGTCATGTACACATGCCATTTTTAAAACTAAGGCTATCCAGTATTCAAATAAACATAAAGATTGTTTGACTTCTGTATAATCATAAAGGTCATATTCATATCAAATTGGGGGATCAGGAGTTCATGCAATCTCTGCAGGACTTGTAACTTTTTCTGAGTTAAATTACATATAGCTAAGCACAAGAAATTACTCACTGATTTCATACAGCTATTATCAGGGGCTGACAAATAGATTTTTCAAGCACTTGCCCACGGGCAAGTGAATAGTCAAATTTCACTTGCCCTACTTCAATTTTTACTTGCCCCACCAGCACTTTATATTCATCATAATGAATTAATTTGTCTCTTAATCGAAAAAAATTTAGCCTAGAATTATTATTTTGAATATTGGCGACATTTAAAACCACCTGCCATTAAGTACTATGTACCATGCAATCTGTTGATTGATTGTATGCTGTTTTATGTCCCGTTCCAGAATATTTTCTTTCATATAGAGACGTAAAATTGCTATCATATTTCACCTATAGTCATGATATCTGCTATTTGTTTAAAATAATCGTTTCGGACATTTATTTTTTTCTTTTCTCATACCTGATATGCTTAGACGATTTTGTATTGAGTTTTTCACTAACATTAATTGTTATGGACGATGTACTTATCATCGGCTTTCGATCGTTTTCTGCCTCATATAACTGTCAAAACTTTCTCCATTTCTCCAATGCCAATTTGTCACTTTCAATTAAGTATAAATACATGTACCGGTACTTAAAACTTTCGGTAAAACTTAATTGTAATGACACAATTAAACTGGTTCGCATACGAAGTGTGACAAACAAAGGAAGATAACTCTTATAGCGAAATAATTTCAATTTCGTGGAAAAAATATGACATTTTAAAAAATATTTATTGATTGATTATTTTTTGAATCACTTGCCCGCGGGCAAGTGCCTTTTAAAAATTCACTTGCCCGCCTCTAAAATTCACTAGCCCCGGGCGTCGGGCAATGGGATTTGTCAGAGCCTGTATTATACTTACGTCCCTCTTGAGATGATCTCAGCAGCTCTTGAGACGCCCTAAGGCTTTCCTGAGATTGTCTCAGTGAGGACATCGAGCCGTATGGACTCTGAGCTATGGTTGGTAGGCCTCCCAGGGGGGTGGAGGTGGGGAGGGGGAACGTTCTCCTGTTCCATCCTTCCCTGGGAAACACCATGGCAGAGGGTTCTTCATCCTCCTCCACAATGGGCTCTCTGTAAGGATAAAGACAGAATTAGGTAAAATGGTCAGTTTCCAAAATCAACACTACTGAATTAAATATCCCCTTAGATTCCAAAAAATCCCCTGTTGTCCCCCTGTCAGTCCCTGACATTTTCCTGTCTCTCCCTGACTTTCTCCTATGATCCCCTGTCGTTGTCCCTGCTCTCCCTGTCCAGTCCCTGTCGTCCCCTGTCGTTGTCCCTGCCTTCCCTGTCTACTCCCTGTCGTCCCCTGACATTCTCTGATCTCCCTGTCCAGTCCCTGTCGTCCCCTGTCGTTGTCCCTGCCTTCCCTGTCTACTCCCTGTCGTCCCCTGACATTTATTTTGGCCAAGAAAAGAAGTTTAAAAAATATTTTTGTTGCATTTAAGAGTGTAAATGATATAGTCTTGAAAACTTTAAGTATTTTTTTTTTTGAAAATATAGACTTAGTAAAAAGTTAACACTTTTTTAAAATACCTTAACTAAATCCCCTGTAATTTAGTTTCTATCACTTGTATCAATGTGTTTTTTTTTAGTTTGGTAGCATTTCGGGGGGAGAGCGGTAAAAAAGAAATAAATTACCAATTTATTTCATCTTGTGATGCTAGACGGCATATACATTGTGCTTTATGAATCTTTTATATATATTTATAAACTTTTTCATTTTTTATTTGATCTACTTTGAAACATCTTTGAGCGTAATAACTGTCTTTGTAAAAGAACTAGATTTAAACATTTGGGTATACATTATCAAATCCATGCATGGGATATTTTGTTTTCCCAAATAATTAAATGAATAAACATTAATTGAAAGGAATGATATATAAATGCATTAATAAAATAAATGCCTAATTAATAAATAAAATAATTAAATAAACTAAAAATCTATTTTATTCATTTATTTTTTATGTGAATAAATCTACAAATCGACTGAATTAAGAATAAATGAATAAATAGATAAATAAATAAATAATGAGAATTAGATAAAGTTATTCATTTATTCGTTTCTTTTTTAATTTATCACTCATTTATATCCCCAAAATTTGTTTTATTAGTTTTATTTTATTTATTTGCTGAAATATGCTACAAAGTATTTTATTAGCATATTTAAACGACTTTGTTTTACTTTAAGTCCATGATGGATATCAAAATAATCGACTCATTATGCACAATATTAATCTGTCATTAACATTTTTGATACATTAATTTGATTAAAAAATCGGTTTTCAAAACCCAAACACGATTCTGAAACAACATCAAAGCCATTGATGTTTACCAGTAATTAACTCGGGGTACACAGTCATGACACCTATTATCTTTTTCACTGACCACTATCCTTTGTTTATGTTTTGGCAGGACGACCGTGTGTAGTTTGCAGCTGTTTGAAATAACATCTTCTCTTTGTATGAGAACTGATTTTTTCAATCAAAACAAAATAAAACTATCAAAGAAACTATTGACGGGTAAAGATTGTGCATAATGAGACGATTATTTTGATATCCATCATGGAAGAAAATAATTAAAAGTAGTTTAAATATGCTTCAAAAATACTTTGATACATATCTATCGTAAATCAGTTTACATAGAATATGCCAAACAAATCCCATTTTCAGGTATATGATTATTTAGTTTGCTTGTATCGTCAATTTTGAAAATAATAAGACTGTTTTTATAATGATTTAATACATGCAGTTAATTAGTTAATTTATTTTTTTATTCACTTACTATAAAAAATCAATTATTGTATTGATTTTAAAAACTAAAATATTCCAAAATACGCCAGTACCCCTGCTGTCTTTTCTTCTTTTTTTCTTACAAAAAGTAGAAAGTCACTCCATTATTAAATAAATAAAACAAGAATAAAAGAAAACTAAAGAAACACATTTTTTTGCGGATATAAATGATTGAATAAATTGTTGTTTTTTCAATTTCAAAAATAAATAAATAAATTGATATTTTATTTATAATTATTTCATTATTTTTTTAAATTATTTATTTACTTATTTACTATGTATTTATTTCGCTGCAATCTGTTTTATTCATTAAATACTGGTTTGACTTTGTACCACTTGTAAGAAAAAAGTCAGCAGGGGGTATTGGTGCTTTTTAGAATATGTTATTGTTAAAAACCAATGCATTAATTGATTTTAAATCATCAGTAAATAAAAAAAATTAACTTATTAACTGCATATATTAAATCATTATAAAAACAATGTTTTTATTTTTAAAATTGACGACACAAGCAAACTAAATAATCATTTACCCGAAAATGGGATTTGTTTGACAAATTCTATTTAAAATGATTTACGATAGAATATGCTTCAAATTATTTTTGAAGCATATTAAATCTGCTTTTAATTATTTTACTTCCATGATGGATATCAAAATAATCGTCTCATTATGCACAATCTTTACCCGTCAATAGCTTCTTTGATACTATTATTTTGTTTTGATCGAAAAAAAAAATTAAGTTCTCATACAAAGAGAAGATGTTTTTTCAAACAGCTGCTAACTGTACACGGTCACTCTGAACACCACATAAACAAGGTATAGCGGTCAGCGAGAAAGACAATAGGTGTCATGACTGTGTACCCCGAGTTAATTACTGGTAAACATCAATGGCTTTGATGTTCTTTCAGAATCGTGTTAGGGCTTTGAAAACCGATTTTTTAATCAAAACAAAGTATCAAAAATCTAATTGACAGATTAATATTGTGCATAATGAGACGATTATTTTGATATCCATCATGTACTTGAAATAATAAAAAGTTGTTTAAATATGCTAATAAAATACTTTGTAGAACATCTACGGATGCAAGTGTTTATATAAAATAAAACTAAATAAACACAATTTCTGGCAGATATAAATAATTCATTAATTTGTTGTATTTTCAATTTCAAAAATAAATAGATTGATATTTTATTAATAATTTTTTTTTTATTATTCATTTATTTTATATTATTTACTAGAGTATTTACTATGAATTTATTTCGCTTTAATCTGTTTAATTCGTTAAATACTGGTTTGACTTTGTACCATTTGTAAAAAGAAAAAAAAAAGAAAAAAGAAAGAAAAAAGAGAGAGACAGAAGGGGGTATTGGTGCATTTTGGAATATTTAAGTTTTTAAAATCAATATAATAATTGATTTTTGATAGTTAGTAAATTAAAAAAAAAATAAACTTATTATTTGCATGTATTTATTCATTATAAAAACAATCCTTTTTATTTGTAAAATTGACGATACAAACAAATGAAATAATCAAATACCCGAAAATGGGATTTGTTTGGCATATTCTATTTAAAATGATTTACGATAAATATGTATCAAAGTATTTTTGAAACATATTAAATCTGCTTTTAATTATTTTACTTCCATGATGGATATCAAAATAATCGTCTCATTATGCACAATCTTTACCCGTCAATAGCTTCTTTGATACTATTATTTTGTTTTGATCGAAAAAAAAATTAAGTTCTCATACAAAGAGAAAATGTTTTTTCAAACAGCTGCTAACTGTACACGGTCACTCTGAACACCACATAAACAAGGTATAGCGGTCAGCGAGAAAGACAATAGGTGTCATGACTGTGTACCCCGAGTTAATTACTGGTAAACATCAATGGCTTTGATGTTCTTTCAGAATCGTGTTAGGGCTTTGAAAACCGATTTTTTAATCAAAACAAAGTATCAAAAATCTAATTGACAGATTAATATTGTGCATAATGAGACGATTATTTTGATATCCATCATGTCATTAAAATAATGGAAAGTCGTTTTAATGCGCTATCAAAATACTTTGTAGCACATCTACGGATGCAAGTGTTTATAAAACAAAACTAAAGAAACACAATTTCTTGCAGATATAAATAATTCATTAATTTGTTGTATTTTCAATTTCAAAAATAAATAGACTGATATTTTATTAATAATTTTTTCATTATTCATTTATTTTATTTATTTACTATGAATTTATTTCGCTTCAATCTCTTTTTTTTCGTAAAATACTGGTTTGACTTTGTACCATTTGTTAAAAGAGAGAGAGAGAGAGAGAGAGAGAGAGAGAGAGAGAGAGAGAGAGAGAGAGAGAGAGAGAGAGAGAGAGAGAGAGAGAGAGAGAGAGAGACTGCAAGGGGTATTGGTGCATTTTGGAATAATTAAGATTTTAAAATCAATATAATAATTGATTTTGAATAGTTAGTAAACAAAAAGAAAATAAATAAACTTATTAGCTACATGTATTTATGTAACAAAAAAAATCTTTTTTTATTTTTAAAATTGAGGATACAAACAAATTATATAGTCAAATACCCGAAAATGGGATTTCTTTTGGCTTATTTTATGTACAACTATTTACGAAAAAATATGTGTCAAAGTATTTTTGAAGCATATTAAATCTGCTTTTAATTATTTTACTTCCATGATGGATATCAAAATAATCGTCTCATTATGCACAATCTTTACCCGTCAATAGCTTTTTTGATACTTTTATTTTGATTGAAAAAAACATTAACTTCTCATACAAAGAGAAGATGTTATTTCAAACAGCTGCAAACTACACACGGTCGTCCTGCCAAAACATAAACAAAGGATAGTGGTCAGTGAAAAAGATAATAGGTGTCATGACTGTGTACCCCGAGTTAATTACTGGTAACCATCAATGGCTTTGATGTTCTTTCAAAACCGTGTTTGGGTTTTGAAAACCGATTTTTAAATCAACACAAAAAATCAAAAATTTAATTGACAGATTAATATTGTGCATAATGACATGATTATTTTGATATCCATCATGGACTTAAAGTAATAAAAAGTCGTTTTAATATGCTAATAAAATACTTTGTAGCATATTTCAGCAAATAAATAAAATAAAACTAATAAATCAAATTTTGGGGATATAAATGAGTGATAAATTAAAAAATAAACAAATAAATGAATAACTTTATATAATTCTAATTATTTATTTATCTATTTAATTATCTATTTATTCATTTATTCTAAATTCAGTCGATTTGTAGATTTATTCACATAAAAAATAAATGAATTAAATAGATTTTTAGTTTATTTAATATTTTTTATTTATTGAAAAGACATTTATTTTATTAATGCATTTATATATCATTCCTTTCAATTAATTTTTATTCATTAAATTCTGTAAGAAAGCAAAATATCCCGTGTTAATGATTTCCCAAATGTTTAAATCTAGTTCTTTTACAAAGACAGTTATTACGCTTAAAGATGTTTCAAAGTAGATCAAATAGAAAATAAAAAAGTTTATAAATATATATAAAAGGTTCAAAAAGTTCAATGTATTTGCCGTTTAGCATCACAAGATGAAATAAATTGGTAATTAATTTCTTCTTTAGAATCGATGCAATTCTTTGCCGTTCTATCCCCGAAATGCTACCAAACTAAAAAAAAATCACACTGATAGAAGTAATAGAAACTAAATTACAGACATTTAAAAATGTGTTAACTTTTTACTAAGTTTACATTTTCAAAAAAATACTTAAAGTTTTCAAGACTGTATCATTTTTCACTCTTAAATGCAACAAAAATATTTTTTAAACTTCTTTTCTTGGCCAAAATAAATGTCAGGGGACGACAGGGAGTAGACAGGGAAGGCAGGGACAACGACAGGGGACGACAGGGACTGGACAGGGAGATCAGAGAATGTCAGGGGACGACAGGGAGTAGACAGGGAAGGCAGGGACAACGACAGGGGACGACAGGGACTGGACAGGGAGAGCAGGGACAACGACAGGGGATCATAGGAGAAAGTCAGGGAGAGACAGGAAAATGTCAGGGACTGACAGGGGGACAACAGGGGATTTTTTGGAATCTAAGGGGATATTTAATTCAGTAGTCTTCTTCAATTTAATATAATTTGAAAATAATTCTTCCATGGTGTTTATTTTTATATTTTTGATTGACAAAGTTTACAACATTAGAAACTGTTTTAAAAGTATAATAAAAGCCTTACGTATCTTCCTTGGATCTGAAGTGGAGGCTGTGATTGCGTGAGTCTCCGCCCTCATCTGACGTCACAGAAAACTCATCATCCTCATCAATTAAATCATCAAACGCATCCTTCAGCAAAGCTTTCAGCTGTAAATGTATAAATCAGGATAAGTCATTATTGCTTATTATTTGAGCATATTTTAAAATCCTTTTTTTAACAGAAAAATCTATCCTCTGTCCATGTTTAAATTATCTTTGAAAACAGCATTCCACATGCATAAATTAATTTAAAAGCTTTAAAAAAGGAAATTATCTGTAAGAAACTAATCAATATTGTGTACAATTTTGACACCATTCACTACCTGTAACAAGAGTGCATAGAGATCTCTTATATCATCATACACTGCAGGGTGAACTTTGACCCGGAAATAACCTTGACATGGACACAAATTTGACCTCTTATTTCGGTCATTTAACAAAGTACTTAATGTAAATGGATTTAGATAAAAGTTTCCTTTTCCAGTGCCAAATTGAACATCTTCGAATTCCATAAGATCTATCAAACAACAGAACTTGGTGAATAAATTCCATACATAAGTAGAGTTCAAGTAAAAACTTTATCCTGAATTATTCTGTCTGGGTGAAATAAAAGTATTATATTCCACTTTATGTTTAGTATAACGTAAAATGCAGCAAGAGAGAGTTTATATTCCAATAATTTCAAAATAGACTTATACTTTTGAGAATTGCCCTATGACTGCCTTTTGTTTCTGTCACATGATATCATCAATCCAGAAATCATTAGTACCCTTTTCTAAATTGGGATGAATTCTGATTTCAACAGTCATCAACTGTTTTCATTAGATGGCAGCTTTCACTGCCCGTAGCATTATTTTCAATCTCTTAAAGACTCTTGAAAAGGATTAGGAGCTAGCATTTTGATTGAAACAATTAATTAGCATCATGTTGTCATGGTGACAACCTCTATCAATAATCAATCAGCGATTGGGACATCTCTGAGAAGATGGCATTAAGAAGACAAGGGAATTAAGAAGCCAGTAAAACAGGCTCTAGAAAATCCAGGTAACAAAGGGCAAACATCTGTCCACAGTGAAACATACAGAGAGATCAAGTTCATAAACTTTAGATATTTTTAAGATCAGTAAAAAATAAGCAATATATTTCTTAGTAAACTGTAGCTGCAGAAAGGTAGCTTACCAAAAAAAAATCTATTAACAGACCGGAAAGCTATAGTGCCACCCATGTGCACAAAAAAATGGGCTGTTTCTCAATTTATTTCTTCACATGTTTAAAACTGCCATCTCAAAATATTACTAACCACTGCTAACCATGTGTTCCTAACACATTAATTCACCCATTTATACTGTCAATTTGGTTTACAAGATAATTCAGTCCAACGCGCTTCATTCAGATGTAAACTTCGAAAGCACTTGATAGAGGAGTAAGGACTTATTTTGAAATCTAGCTAGGTTTTTTGCATTTGAGGTAAGAAATTTGAAGAATTAATCCAGAATTGAGTGCACTTTTTTGCGCAATAAATATACAGTTTTTTTCAATGGGTGGCACTGTTCTCCGGTCTGTCAAAATTTTTTTTTGGAGAGCAACAGTTCTGCAGCTAAGTAAACTGAAATGTTCATGCCTAAACTGTATTTAGCCCCTGGAGAATAACTTACTATACAGTTTTCCTAGGTACACAAATCCTCAATCCTTGGAGTAACTATTAATTAACAATGCTTATAATATAATACTGTAAGAGGAGGAAAGAGAGAGAGAACATATTTATGTACAATAAAATTCATAAAAGGAATGAAATATAATTTGTAAATGCAGTGTCCCTATGACCCCTGACCCGTTTGCCCCCTTGCAGATACTGACCTCATTTTGTTGCTGTTCGTTTTCCCTCTGAAGCTCCTTTTCCTGCTGACTCTGAAGGTCAAGGCCATCAAAGTTCATCATACTCAGACCAGGATTCAGGGCACTTCGGTCTGTACTCATCTTGTACCTTGACCTCTCTCAACAACCTTGAACTTCATTAGTCACATGGCTGACATCAAACTGAAAATAAAAAAAAAATCAAGAAGCTTTATTTCAGCACTGACAGAATTTGATTCATTGGTTTTTCCTTAGTTGAATCAATCTAAGTTGATGTTGCAGGTAAAATTCAGCTTTATCTTATAACAGGCTAAGCTATGGCGACAAAAGCAAAAGAATTTATTAAACCATCATGTATGACTTGAAAACAGCACCAACATGAATGCAAGACATTTTTAACTCAGGGTCTCCATATCAAACAGTTAGATATGACCAAAGCAGAGTTTATAAAAAATACCACGTTATCATCAAGTCAACAGCAACTGGAATGTAAAACCATAGGACCATGCATTACTTTGAAATAATCATATTAGGTGTTAGAACCGGGGGCTAGGAGGGGGCTTAACCCCCCTCAACACTTTTTTGGCAAATATATACATAAAATCTAGGCATTGAAAATTGGGATAACCCTTATTTGTAGAGTTAGCCCCCCCCCCCCACTTAAAATTTGCTTCTGACGCCTATAATTGTGTCATGTTAAGGTAAGGTATCAAAACATTGAGAATTTATGAAATGATAAGTCAAAAGATAAGAGTGCAACCATAAACCACTTGACGATTTACCACGGTTTATTTTTCCCGGTTCAATCCACGATCATGCAGCCACGGGTAGGAGAGAGCTACATATATGCGGACTCTGGACCGTGGCTTGAGACGATGGGTTCGCTTCAATTGGTCCCTAATTATCTGAATCCTCCAGTTTGGTTCCTAGATATTTATCAGGTCTCTTTCCCAGTCTTAGTGTACAGGGATTTACCAGTATTTTCTCAGGGGCCGAAATTTGGCTCCATTCCCAACTGAAATTGAGTTCATTTTTTCTCAATTTGGCAGTAATTTTTCCTAATTGCAGAACAATGCCTTTTTTATTCAATTATCTTGGAAAAAATACAAAGTTTATATGTCAGATGATCTCTAATTTTCCTTATAATTTAACTCATTTAGCATGTTTAGCAAAAGTGCACCATAGTTGTAACACATGTTTAAAAACATCGCCAACTTTTAATCCAAATTTCCTCAGTTTTTTTCAGAAGTAGTGATATTGTGTAATTCTGTAAGTTTATTAACTCATTTTGACTTGCTCAATTGATCTATGAATAAATGGTAAGAACGGCAGGCATTATTTCAGACAGAAAATATAAATTTTCAATGCACATTTTAGAAAATGTGCATATAAGGCCAGAATAAATAAATTGCTAGATTCTCATCCGATTTTTTTAAAAAATTGAGGCGGACGGGCGGCTTTTATTTTATATTTTTTATTTTTTCAGTTTTGCAGATTTTTTATTGACCTGGTCAATCGGTGTAATTTAATCTACAATACCTGAATAAAAGTCATAGTTAAGGTTCAATTATCTTTTACTTCACACTATCACCTATCTTTTTCAACCAATGACCCTTGTTTAAAATATATATGCATGTATTACAGCAATATACCATCTTTTCAGCTGTCAAAATCATGTCGACTTTCGCGGGATTTAAAACGAAAGTAGAATGGTATATGAATACCGATCCCGATCAGTATTAAGTCACAAAGAAAAACAGAAATAAAAAAAATCGAGGCGGAGGTATAAAATCGGGGCGGGCGGGGATGAGAATTTAGGAATATTTATATTATGGCCTAATTTAGTATAATTTGCAGGAGGTTTATATCTCCCATGACCTAAAATTGGAATCTCTCATGATACACAAATATACTACCCTAAGTTGTATAAAATAAATACTCATTGAATTCAAATTTACTAAAACTATAAGTCTATTATTCATAATTGATCTTTTCCCCAATTTCCAGAAAATGATGTTTCCCAAATTAGGCTGATAAATCCCTGGTGTAAAGAACGTACGTTTGATAAAACTTTTCAGCTTAAACAGGGCTGTCACAGCACCTTTTGGGACAGGGACCGGGTCCCTCTATATTGGGAAAAATCCTCGACATTTTTTGTCAAATTGGGAAAATTTTAAACATACTTTCATGTATTAAATTAACTCCCACCCCCAAGAAAAAGAAAAGCTAAAATTTACAGGACATAAGGTCTGATAAAATCTATATTTAACAGACCAAACATTTACTTACTTAGCAGGCTTTTTTTCCATATGATATAGAGACTTAAAAATGTGGGGAGGGGGTATTTCTTACTGTTTAATTGCATTTGAAATAAATAAAAAAAAAAATAGATTATAAAGAATAATTTATTGAAATTACCAAGTTACTATTTTAAATTTTCCTTTAAAATGTGATATCATAAAATTGCCTAGATCTACAATTTATTTTTTTTTTCTACCAATTCTGGTCATTTAACACATGCAAATGAAACAGATAGTATCCAAGATTTTATTTTAACTTATAATTCACTTTAAAACTGTTTATTTATTTTATGAACTAGCTCATAATGGTTATCCTTGTTTAATAATGAAAGTAAGTTCCCCAACCCAATCTACGTATGACTTATCCATAGATCTATATTCCATGACAGAGAAAATTCGAATTACAAATAAACGATCATGATAGGGTTGTTGCAGATTAAAATCAATCATGGATTACTGCTAAATGGATAAAAAAACAAGAGGCCCATGGGCCACATCGCTCACCTGAGAAGCTTTGACCATTCTGTTCTTTACCAGATTTCACCCTTGTTATACATAATGCATCCCCACCCTACCCCACTGATCATAATTTAGACATTTTGAAATCTACACTACCCCTTTATCCTTCCATGGGCACATATGTTTCAGCTTTTTGGCCCAGTGGTTCTTGAGAAGAAGATTTTCAAAGATTTTTCCTATATATTTCTATGTAAAGCTCTGATTCCCTATAATGGCCTGCCCTTCCCCCGGGGGTCATGATTCCTACAATTTAGAATTTACACTACCCTAGAATGCTTCCACATAAGCTTCACTTTTTCTGGCCCAATGGTTCTTGAGAAGAAAAATTTCAAAGATTTTTCCTATATATTTCTATATAAAACTTTGATTCCACATTGTAGCCCCACCCATCCCCCCGGGGGTCATTATTTGAACAATTTAGAATCTACATTATACCAGGATGCTTCCACATAAGTTTCAGCTTTTCTGGCCCAGTGGTTCTTGAGAAGAAGATTTTCAAAGATTTTTCCTATATATTTCTATGTAAAAATTTGATACCCCATTGTAGCCCCGCCCTTTCCCTGGGGGTCATGATTTGAACATTTTAGAATCTACACTATACCAGAATGCTTCCACATAAGTTTCAGCTTTTCTGGCCCATTGGTTCTTGAGAAGAAGATTTTCAAAGATTTCTCCTATATATTTCTATATAAAACTTTGATTCCCCATTGTGGCCCCACCCATCCCCCGGGGGTCATGATTTGAACAATTTAGAATCTACATTATACCAGGATGCTTCCACATAAGTTTCAGCTTTTCTGGCCCAGTGGTTCTTGAGAAGAAGGTTTTCAAAGATTTTTCCTATATATTTCTATATAAAACTTTGATTCCCCATTGTGGCCCCGCCCTTTCCCTGGGGGTCATGATTTGAACAATTTAGAATCTACACTACCCAAGGATGCTTCCACATAAGTTTCAGCTTTTCTGGCCCAGTGGTTCTTAAGAAGAAGATTTTCAAAGATTTTTCCTATATATTTCTTTGTAAAACTTTGATTCCCCATTGTGGCCCCGCCCGTCCCCCGGGGGTCATGATTTGTACAATTTAGAATCTACACTATACCAGGATGCTTCCATATAAGTTTCACTTTTTCTGGCCCAGTGGTTCTTGAGGAGAAGATTTTCAAAGATTTTTCCTATATATTGCTATGTAAAACTTGGATTCCCCATTGTGGCCCCGCCCTTCCCCCGGGGGTCATGATTTGAACAATTTAGAATCTACACTACCCCAGGATGCTTCAACTTAAGTTTCAGCTTTACTGGCCCAGTGGGTCTTGAGAAGAAGATTTTTTAATGAACCCACCCTATTTTTGTCTTTTCTTGATTATCTCCCCTTGCGAGGGGATATGTCCCTTCATTTTAACAATTTAAATTCCCCTTAACCCTAGAATGCTTTGTACCAAGTTTGGTTAAAATTGGCCCAGTGGTTGAGAAGAAGTCGAAAATGTGAAAAGTTTACAGACGGACAGACAGACAGACGGACAGACGGACGGACAGACGGACGGACGACGGACAAAATGTGATCAGAAAAGCTCACTTGAGCCTTCGGCTCAGGTGAGCTAAAAAAGGATGTATGTGTGGAAAATTAGTTGTAGAAAACGAGAAAACGTGTCTCTTTGGTTAAGTCTGTATTGGGAAAATCTAGCACTTTATGCCATTGGGAATGGGTCCGATATTCGGTTCTTATTTGAGGGCAATGACGGCCCTGTTAAAGTATATGATCATGATGATGACAAACGTCTGACTTTTTACCCAATATGTCATGTATCGTTATACGTATTGTAACGTGAACTGAATACCATGATATGTATCGTATCGTGGGGTAGGCGTTGCACCCCTATCAAAAGATAACTTTTTTGTCATGTTTATTATTGTCATTGTGTATAACTTAATTCATTCTCCATGCTACATTCAATAAACTTAAATACTGGTATAGTACCCCTCCCTCCCCCATTATTTTACTCCTCATGCAACATACTTCGAAATATATATTGGTACCCCCCTTTTTTTTTATTGAGACGATCTATCGCCTCAAAATCATAACATACATGTCAGAAACTGAGAAAGGGCATGTTCTTTATGTTGCAATATTTACACGATCTCTAAATATCTTACCCTACGGACAATAATCACTTTCATCGAAAGAAAAATTTCTTCTGATAGTTATACATCAAAAAATCGTGCTTCAACGTGAAGAATTTAAATCCCAGACTAAAACAGGAACTTCTCAGCATGTGCCGACATGTTTTCAGAGCCGCGGTTGAAACCAAAATAATCCCTCTACTCGAAAAATGGTGGCAATACAAATATTTTACAAAATGTATCATTCAATTTAACAAAAGCGTTTTCATTTCATGTAGTGTAAATGTGGTTTAACATGCAGGAAAAGTGAAAACGTGTGCTTACATTCTGTATCCCTTCGAAGAGAGCGCCATTTGACAACATATCCCATAATTCTTGAAAAGGAAGTCAACAAGCGACGACTAATGAGGGGAAAAGACGTGCACTACCTATATACAAAGTAGACAGAGTTACCGCTCATGGTACAGTGTATGTATATTTTTTGCTAAGCTGTTGAAATATCAAGAAATAAACCCACTTAACTTTCAAAGAGTTATCACAGAGATAAAAATTGACATAGAAATATCACGGCATGCTCCAGAGACAGCTCAGTATTACGTTACGCTACAACTCCATTATTCGTAGGGAAAGTAGTCCCGGAGAATTGACGCTGTATGGAGTTTGATATCACGGATGATGTGGTGGGTTGTGGTTTCCGTGGTTGGGATCATAATCTAATGGCAGTGGTACATCCCGTTGTCACAACCACCGGGCCAGAAAATGTGAAACTTATGTGAAGCATCCTGGGGTAGTGTAAATTCTAAACTGTTCCAATCATGACCCCCGGGGGTAGGGCGGGGCCACACAGGAAAACTTTCAAAGATTTATCACAGAGATAAAATTTGACATAGAAATAATTTGTTATCTAAAAAAAAAAAAAAAGGAAGTTTGCAGTAGAGAGAGAGAAAAAACATTATTGTATAATAAAAATGATTTTTTTTTTTGCATAATGAGATCACTGCTCTATTATAGGCCTATCTGGCTATCATGCCCTACAACACAGCGTTACAAGCCAAATCAAACGTAAACAAATCAAATGTTTGAAAAATCTTTGTTTGACAAGAATATTGTATGTGTCTGTTATTTTTGTTCTTACCTACTGTATTCAACCCCCCCGAACCCGACTTGATTTCGTGAGAGGCTCATGGGCCACAGGCTCATCTGGTTCACTCGAGCTGGCAGTAAGTGGCGGATTCAGAGGTTAATGTATAGGAAGGTGTTTTGAGGACCGAAAGGCCGGAGAGAAAACGCTAGCTTACCTAAAGCAATAAACAAAAAAATTAAAATGGAAAACTTGTCCAAACACAGGAATTCTATTTAGTACAAATGTAAAAGGGGGGGGGGGGAGCTAAATCAATAATGTAGCACTTTCGTGGGGGAGGGTGAATGGGGGGGGGTCAAATTAAAAAGAAATCGGTGAGGTTTATATTTTTGCAGCTAATTGCGGATAAGCAGATTTTAATTAACCTATTTTTTGGTTCTGATTCCCTCCCATTGAAAAATATATGGTCTTACACTTACTCTTGCTAAATTGCTTACGTCAGGTTACATTTAGAGGGAAATTGGCCCAGTGGTTTATAAAAGGAGCCGAAAATGCTTCAAGTTTAAACAGTAAGACAGACGGACAAACAGGTAAAACAGATATAAATATCGGATAAAAAAAAATAGAAAAGCTTAGTAAACTGAGTATTTGAGCTTTTCAATTGATGAGCGCTATATACATGATATAGTGAATCTTACAATAAAGATTGTAAAACATCAATTTTGTTGATTTTTGGTTTAAAAAGTCAAAGATTCATTGTTACATTCCTACTTTACTTATATATATCAAATCAGATTCAATATGCTACCCTAAATGAATGCATAAAGACAGTAGACTTGCGTAATGCTTAGGGTGAAAATTCATATCTTCGTTTTATTTTACCAGACATGCAACCAGAGCTTTTTGCTGAAGAACGGGAAATTATTTATTTTAGGTCCTGTTCTTCTCATGTTGGAACTTCTCTGTACAATCATTATCTCTGTCCGTGTGTGAAATTTGGATTGTATCGCACTAATGCACATGGTTGATAATTTGTATGAAGTCGATGAATGCCCTCCAAAAAAGAAAAGAAAAGAAGATTGTGTTATTTATCCTGCATACAAGTCTCATGAGGAAACTCCGAGCAACTACGCACCAGATAGTGCTGATGGTGTCCTAAACAAAATGCACGACGTAACAGTCCTGTCCACCATTCAGACTCCGTTCAGAGGAAGCTTTTACATGGAGGAATTATGGAAGGTAAACTGTGTGGGAAAAACTTGATCTGGATCAGTGGCCGAGATGATACACTGAGAGTTATAGACAGGAATGGGTTTCTTTTACAAACAGTAAAGACTTCTAATGTCGTGTCAGCGATGACAGTCAACTCACACCAGGAACCAATTTTCTAAATCGGTCGGTCCGACAGACAAGTGTACATTAACAGAAATAAAAAGGTTGAGATACTTTTAGAATTAATTAACGGACTGGCTGGGAAGAGGTCTACATTATACTGCAAATGGAGATCTACTAATTGCAAACACAAGATGGCGTACAGAGTATAGTGGTGAGATACACAGGGACAACACAGATTCAGAGATTAGGGAGATCCAATATGACAGTCAGGGACAACCTTTGTTTGGTACTAATTAAAGTGGGAGGTATGCTAAATCTCGCTAAAAATGGCAACGGCGAAATTTGTGTGTCTGCCTTTGGTTGAAGTGTCGTCATTGTGGTCGATTCATCCGGGTGTTTAAGGTTCAAATATCAGGGTCACTCCTCCAATCAGAGGGAAAATGCACTATTCCTACCATTTAATATCGCTACTGATGTCAGTATTCAAATACTGATAACTTAGAGTTCTCGTAACGTTTTCCATACCCTAAATTGTGATGGTAACTTTGTTTTATATATAGAACAGTGTTTTCAATAAGAGCCGGCAACCGGCAAAATTAACCGCCTGTACGAGAAATTTTGCCGGCTATGAAATTTCCGTCATTAAGATTTTGCCGGGGCTGATACGTGAAATCCATAGATTTTATCGCAACTATTTCCATGATTTAGAGTAGCTTCCCTTGAGTGCGCTCTTTTTTCAAGGAAGTTTGATTAGATCGATCGTGTCATGCAATGGCGGCGCGGACAACGAATATTTGAGCGAAGTCGTGGAGAAACGTGCTGCTGCTGCTGTAACACATGCGTTTGAGATCACATACATTAAGAGGCATAAAGAATGGTCCCTTCCAAAAAGAATTTTTTGTGTTTTATAATTTTGATTGAAAATTGATTGTGCGGCAGCCTAGCTTAATATCAAGTGAGGGGTTCCCCGGTGAAAAAAAACAGCAAATAAATATAATTTTAAGACCTTACGAAAAATGTTGAATTCTTACAGAATTTCCTCAAACTGAAAATCTCAAGTGTTAAGCTAAGACGTAATAATTACGAATAAAAGTCTTATTATTTTGATCGTGACTCAGACGTACATGTAGAAATTCTTACAGAATTTCCTCAAACTGAAAATGTAAAATTTTATTCTCATTTATTCGTGTAAAGATATCTTGAAATACAGGAACAGAATCATTTTCACATTTGGGAAGGTTTTAATGTACTAGTATTTTGTATCAAATTCCATTTTCTTAATTATTTTGTTCTGACAATCTGTACCAAATGAAAATGCCAAAGTAAATAAGTTTTAAAATTAATTTATGAAACGTCTAAGATTGCAGAATATTTCAATTTTTGGAGGGTACTATACATCACCAAGTGTTGAAAAAAATTACATTTTTAACTAAATAATTTATTTTTGAATTTTGAATAAAAGACCTGACTAATTTATGTGAAAGGGACAAATATGTAGAATTTTTAGTATAATATTTTACCACAGACAATTGTCTGTACTAGAATTTCATACTTAAGTTGTCTATATGTTTGTATAGACACTTAGTTTTCAGAAGAAAAAAAAACTCAGTCTGTCAAAAACTGCCAAACAAATCTGTGAAAAGGTAAAAAATGTTTTCTAATTGGCTTTTTAAGGTAAAATTTGATAATTGATAGTGAGAGGAATGTGAAAAAATGGTACTTTTTTAATAGCCTGAGAGGTAAGAAAATGAGTCAAAAATGCTGATTTTCGTTTTCCGCCGGGGGGCTTCGCCCCCCTGGGCCCCCTACCAGGGCTCTGCCCTGGACCCGCTGGGGGCCTAAGGCGGCCCCCAGACCCCTCGCCAAGACTGGTTTCCTGCTATTCCATCTATTTTTCCTTCTATTTAAAATCTTATTGAAAACACTGTAGAATATCCGTGTGTGTCTAGATGTTGATCAGAATCTTGTTATTGGAGATAGAACCACGGGGGAAATACGATTCTTTAAGTAAGGAATTGTTAGAAAATCATAGAGAAACAATATAAATATATATATATATATATATATATATATATATATATATATATATATATATATATATATATATATATATATATATATACCTATGAGGACAAAAGCAAGTATAATAATTGTTACGAAGGGTATTCATAATGGCATCCAATATGAGGTTAAATTGGTAGACAAAGAAACATCGTTTCATGCAGTATGCTTCTCGAATAATGAAATTTCACTATATTTTTATCAGAGGCAGGATGGAAATTGACTCTGAGTACAATAGCAAGGTTATTGTCAAATAAAACACCAACTATTGTAATAAAGTCTATTCCTTAACAGAGCGTTTAAATGGATCTATAATGAAAATATCTTATATTTCAATATTTTACCGGGTATATATCTAAGATATATATTGAACGACTTCACAATTTTTTAGCGAAAGACAATTACGAAATTGATGGAGTTTAAACAGTGCAGATAAAAAATACAACATGGAAAACATAAAAAAAATTCCCCGTCCCGTGATAAGGAAAAATATATATCAGAGATTATAGATGGCTTGCTTCACACTTTTTGGCGAAAGACAATTATAAAACTGACCGAATTTAAAAATATCAAAATATTAAATAAAAATAATCACCATTAATGCAAGTTTGGGAGTCATCTGTATGAAAAAAAATTAAAATTAATTCAGATGAATAAGTTTTCCAGCAAGGAAGCCAGCAATTAAAATGCCCTCGTCCCGCACTTAAGAAATAAATAAAAGCTATAACAAAATATATATTAACTTTGTCCGTGGCCAAAGTGTGGTTTTCCTATACCCCTGGATCAAAACTGTTTGCCTGCATGAGGACCCACAGCCTTATACAAACAGTCCGGTTTAATAAGGGGACCCACAACACGCAAATATTTTGATGTTGAAGACTTGATATGCAGACAAAATTGATGTTGAGACTTTATATATGCTTCAATATTTGTCATGTGATCGAGACAAATCGATCAATAATTGTCTTTTTGTACAATTTCTCAAAAATTACATATACATTACGTACATAAAAGAAAATACTGTCGCTATAACAATGTCTTTTCCAAAAATAAGATGATAGCTTTCAGTTTGAGGATTCATAAAAGAATACAAAATACGGGTATATAAGAACAGAGCAAACACGGGCCTCTGAATCATCAGAGGTGGGACCAGGTGCCACGGAGGAGTGAGCATCCCCTGCCAACCGTTCACACCCGCCGTGTGCTTCTTGACATGATCTGGAAATAATGAGAAAAAAAACACCGCCAATTCAGTGTATAAACAATGGACTAACAATTAGTAGGAAAAATGTCAGTAGGCATTTGTC
Source organism: Saccostrea cuccullata (assembly GCF_032062105.1). Classification (NCBI taxonomy): domain Eukaryota; kingdom Metazoa; phylum Mollusca; class Bivalvia; order Ostreida; family Ostreidae; genus Saccostrea; species Saccostrea cuccullata. Next base: position 20,779 of record NW_026934563.1, on the reverse strand, counting down.
TCAATGATAAATTGTATTTGCTGACAAGGTCATTGTATCGACCATAGACTATAAGAAATGATGACTTTAAAAGAGACTGTTGATACTCTTGTTTCATCAACTTGCTGTTCAACAATTTATCTCGTTTTAGAAATTGTTCATACGTAGAGCATGCCCTTGCGTATCGAATCAACTGAGATATATACACTCCGAATGCAGGTGATGAAGGTATATTGCTGCATAAGTAACAGACGTTGACGATAGAAAAAATAAAGTCATCACTTTTATCATAGATTTAGGTTTTTAGATTACCATTAACGTCTTTTTCAAGAAAAATATTCGAGTATGAAACAGATGTGTCCATCTCAGTTGAATCTTTTATCTCAAGCTCACCATGATATATCGTATCGACGTAGGAATGGAAATCTCCATTGTTAATTGACAGTACGTCTTCGTCATATCTTAATTTCGAGTTTTAAGTCCATATATGTATGCGTTATGCATTCCATATCACATGAAACCTAGATACGAATTCAAGTTATATTGAACTTGAATATGTTGATTTTTTAATTTTATTTCTTTTAATTTTATTTATTAAAAAATGGTTATGTTCAATTCCCCTGTGATATAAAGGGAATAATTGAAGTTTCTTTCATGTCATTATAAGTTTAAACGAGACAGTATGTGGCAGTGGGGATACATCGACATTTGCATAGATGTACATCCTTCATGATATTGTACGCATTCTTTCAATGTCGTTGCTTCTAAAGTTAAAATGAAAATTCCGTATTCCGGGGGGGGGGGGGAGGGGGGTAGACGATGACTTTTAATGCTTCAAGTCTTTAACTTTTCAGACCACTTTAATACAAGTTCACATTTACCAGGGGGTCGGCGTTTTCTGAGGAGGGGGGGGGGTCCAAGTTAACTTTTTCCTTGCTTTTGTATATAAAGAGCAAAAGCCACGAAGTGCAAAAATCCGCTCTGTGCCAAAAATAAATGAAACTAACACAAGTAATACTTGAAGACTTGAAGGTTATAAAACATTTTATTTTTTTGAAATATCTTTTCTAGTTTTCTTTTTACAGCCACGTAAAATTGCTATTGTTTTCTACATAATTATTTACCATGACGTTATGACGTTGACATTATATTATAACGTTATTAGGGAAATAAGAAGAGATATGCACGTATACATGTTCATCCTCCGTTTACTGAAGAAAAATCTTTATTTTCAGAATTATGTACTTAATAATTAACATAGGATGCGCACTTTCTTTTTACCTAGAAAAAAAAATCAAAATGATAGCAATATAATAAAAGAAATAATTGTGTTCACATCTTTAATTTTACTAGATTAACATGGATTTTATTACTATTTCACACTAAAAATTTTAAGTGAATCTGCCTATATGTATTAGGAAAACCTTACGAAAAAATTATTAAACCTATAAATCCCTTTAGAGATACATGTAATATTTATTCCATTATTGTAAATAGGTGATTTCCAGATACAGTGTTGAATTTTTGTATCACATTTATGTAGCTGTAAAAATAATTTTTCAAGAATGCATTTTATTTTACAATTTATAGTGACAATGTTATCCAATCCAATTAAACCAAACTTTAAATTCATTTGTCATACATGTTCATTTTCTGGTTTTCCTTCCTATGGCATAACAATCATAACCACAGATTTTTTATATAAATGTACACTACACATTACATGTATGTTCAGTCTCATGTAACATAAAGATAACAATTATTCAATTGCAAGATGAATTACAATATTTCACTTCATGTGCATAAACCTATCCAATTAAAGGGATATTTTTTGATACTTTAAAATGTACAGGTATAAAGGACTTCACATATTAAATGAAAATAAACAGTGAGTAATGATTAAAAAATGTTGGTATTTCATATTCGCTTTATATGATATCCCTAGCTTTCACTCTTCAATGTCACTGTCATCATTGTCAGAAGCATCAATAACTGCAGCGTCTTTGACATATTCACCCCAGTTCTGAATACCTGTAGCTGAAACATCCCCAACGTTGTGCCTTGCAAATCCTAAATACCAGACAACAGATGCGATGTGCGAACAGACACCTACCACACGTGCACCCCCACAGCATTTGCAATACCAAGCAGTGACTGCTGATTCCGTATATTGAATCCAGAGCATATACTTCTTAGATGATATGTGCCTACTCTGCAACTTAACTCGAATTAAGCCAGGATGTTCTTTATGGACCAAGATATCTGCATCACCTTCAATGTATTCTTGAATATAACTTGGACAAAGCCTTAGTTGGTATACACCACAAGTTAAATTTCTAAGTTCTTCTTCATCCAGCTTGGGGACATTCAAAGAATCAGAAGAAACTTCCCAGCTAGATGACCTCTTGTCAAGGGCATTTTCTTCCACAAAGATCTGTAGGATATTTACCCTCTTTGATAGGTACTGCATCTTGTTTGCGAGAGCTTCATCATCATCTGCGTTTCCTGTAGAAAGGGGTGGTAAATACTTATTGGAAATAGCGCACACAATTCGCACATAGTCCCCTATGAAGGGAACCTGGTTTGTTGGGAGGGTATGTGCAAGATATTTCCAGCGCTTTATCCTGGAATTGGCCGCCTCAACAACCCAACGAATCTGTCAATAAATGTTGAAATGAAAAAACATTAAGTAAATAATGTAAATAAAAATCTTAAATGGGTATCAAGACAAAGCCTATATGTCAATAAGCCAATAAATCCCTCTGCTCAGTAATTGAACATCAGATTAAAAAGCAACAAAATAAGATTTTTTTAAATCAAATTTTCTGCTGCACTGCATATTTTTAAGTTGGTAACTTATATCAAGGTATGTATTTACCTTTGTAACCAACCGACTGGCATTTGCATCAGGTGTCGGCATTTGTTTTTCCCCTTTAGCAAGAAGATGAGGCATATAGGCTTTAATCCCAAACTCCTCCAAAACTCCAAGAGCATCACGGAATCCCATGTCAACTATGAATATATCTTCATCCTGAAACCAGTTCTTGATATCTTCAATATTAGATTTCAACATATGATTCAGGATGGCTGCATCGTTGTTTCGACTGTCAGCAAGATAGGGACCCACTACTGTCAGGAAATATCCATCCGTTGAGACAACAACCATAGGCTTCACCAAGGGTCGAACTTTATGCATATTGTATGTCCTTCTTTGGAATTGGAAATTGTTGCTTTTTTGGATGAATATATAAGTACCATCCAGGACTGCAATGGCTTGACTTTGTGTCACATTTCGAAAGAGAGATTGGGCCAGTGGTCTGGTGTGGTTTGCTATCACTTCTTGGCGAGATATATGTTGTAATCCTACGTTTTGTGGAACAAACTTTTTCATCAGTGCAGTCCTGACAGTTGAAATTGCTCTTCGTATGGATGACTTTGAAATGCCAAATATGGTTGACATCAACTGGTTTGACATTCCAGATCGCATTTTCAGTAGAAAAATTCCTAGAGACATTGTTGATGTTCTACTGGGTGTATTTCTAATTTCTGATTTTATCTCCTGATGCAGATCTGCAAACTGGTCTTTAGGTATTCCAGTAAGAGTGATGTAATCCAGGTTGTTAAGGTATGAAGGATTAAACGTGAATTTGGATGTACAATTCTGAATTGCATAATTCCTTATCCTGGTGATGAGGTCTACGATGGTACTTCTGTTCAAAAATGATGTTTCTATTGTCTGTAAGTTATCCAGTGCTCCTGCGATGAAATCATCATTTGCAATGTGTGAGGGACAACACCTGCTACCCGAAGGAATAATCACTTCTTTGTGAATGAATGCAGAGAGTCTTGCTGATACTGGCACAACGATGAGCTTCGGTCCTGGTCGCTTGCATATAAAGCAGTAGGCATGGGAAGAAACAGTCCTTTGAAGAGGCAGGGTAACAGATGGTGGACTAAGACATGATGAGTTTCCTTGAGGTTCATTATCAGTTTTTGCATGAATAGGAGGTTTTTGTTTTACTTTTTTGTTTTTGTAGTAGTAGTGTCTGCATTTATTACATAACACATCCACTGGTCTAGCATCCACCATGAAAGTTTTCCTCAGAAATTTTCTTATTTCAATGCTTTCACATTTCCTCCTGTCATTTGGCTTAGTTCTTTTCTTACATAAAACACATGGGAATCTCTTTCTGTCGTCAACTAGCTCCATTCTGTAAAAAAAGGCATGTAAGTAACAATGAAATGCTCACTTTTTCAATTATTCAAAAATTCATTTTAATTTTTTAAGACTTCATTTCTTTTCAATTTCATTCGACTTGAACATTTTAAAAGAAATCAGCCCAGAAAACTTAGAATAAACAGATTTTATATAAATATACACTTCTTTTATTTATGAATATCTGACGTTTTTCATACCAATTGTTAGTCCATTATTTATACACTGAATTGACCACGGATTTTTCCGTTATATCCTGATTATGACACCGAGCACACGGCGGGTGTGACCGGTCGGCAGGGGATGCTCACTCCTCCATGGCACCTGATCCCACCTCTGATGTTTCGGAGGTCCGTGTTTGCTCTGCTCTTATTTTGTATATTTGTTTAATGGACGTTGAGATTGAGTACTGTTCGAATATTTCCATATCCTTCTTACAACTATATATTTTTGTATAGTTTAGTTTATTTTTGTCAATGATCGAAAGAATATTAATAAATATATATCTTGACAAAAATATTTTTTATTGCATGTATAACGATGACAAAGGTGAAATTATATATATTGGTTTTTTTTTTTTTTTTTTTTTTAAAGATTGTTTTAAATGCGTATTTTAAGGGCGTACATGTAATGTTCTTTCATTTATTTATCTTCAAGTTCCCTATTGATCTTTTTATTCCTGCATTTATTTCCCCATTTAAGATACAATTGTGTGGCAAAAGTGCATGAAGATAATTTTATTATTTTTTTCTTTTTATATTTCATTCAAAATAACATTTCGTAAAATCACAGGCAAATGGTCAATTTTTGTCTAATTTAATTATTTATTTCCATAATTAAATCTGAAAATTTGCCGTTATCTTTCTTTAAGAATTATTATACATGTATACTTAATTTGCTGTAAAAATAAAAAGGTCATATCACTTAAAATCAGTTCGAGAATTCAAGATCAATGTTGACTATAAAATTCATTGTGGAAATGTGACTTAAAAATTCATGTCAGGCTCAAAATACAAAAAAAATAATTATCAATGCTGATCAGACAAAAACTATTGCTTTCATCAACTTCAACTTCAACTTCACTTTCATGGATTATCAAGAAATTTCGGATAAAATAATTTACAATTCAGTTTACAAACTGGTTTTCAGTGAAATATATAAAAGTGTATCTTCACTTTTGGAACACATCTGTACAGCGATTTATTTAACATTTTTCTATTTACAAATATTATTGATTTATTTAGAATTTATTAATTCTTTATTCACATCCATTCTTTGATTGTATTCCGCTAGGGTTTAAATTGGATGATAAAATTTGATGAACCGGAATATCCATGGATCGAAATCTCTAGTCACCGGTTGACCAAGTGCCCGTTGACAAGGAAACGTAAACAATCTTGATTCTGTCATAAACGATGTCGGCTATGTACAGTCCAACTGATCAAAAATAAGAGGCTCAGATTCAATAAATGTATAAAATTAAATTAAGCGAAGGTCAAGATATATTTTATTTACTCCTCTGTATTTAAATCTTGTCCGAGTTTTCCCCCATTGTCCAGAGGTGCCCCTTACCCCAACAGACGTTTCGTGTGTATCGAGATAAAAACAAACTAAAGCAGGAAAGTATTTGTGCAAGACATTCACTCAAGATGCTTTTTAAATTATTAGATATGTACAGTATATTTGGATCAATCAAAGAAATTGTTGTTTAGACTACATGTTTGAAACGAAGGGAGGTCACACCGGTGTCGTGCTAGTATATAAAAAGACTATAGGTGGATCCAGTAACTTCAGTGGAGTATTTGTTTACGTTTTTATGTTTTTTCAATCGATGAAGAAAACTACTTACCTTGTGTGTGTTTATACTTCTTCAGTCTGCCTTGGTTTGCGCAGCATTGTTAAGGCTTGAAGAAGGGGGCGGGGCCTAATTTATACGGGAAAAGTATACTATGACGTCACACAAAAATATGACATCTATGTAGTTCTCATAATACGTGTAAATGAAATAATTTCCAACACTGAACAGTATTAGCATAATAAACAACATTATAACTTATCAATGCATTTAAAAAAAAGTTGCTAGTTAAAACCCCTGTAGCTGATTAATAACTAAGCACTCATTGCGATGAACTTGTAGACATGACGTCATACTGATAAAAATGACGTACTTCGATATTTTTTGCTGTGAGAGGCAAATTGAGAAATTGTTTATCAATAAAAATGTGTTTTATTTTTTAACGGAATATTATTTACAGATTTTAAATAGTCGATTAATACCAAGGTATAGCCTTTGTTTGGTGCGATTGTTAATTAACAACAAAGAGAATGTATTTTATTAATTATGTCGTTATTTATGTACAGGTTACGTATATTTTACATCGAGATGCCCCATAAAATCGTACTTTCGCAAGGCCATACACTGCATAGATCTGAACCATTTTTTAAATATAGATAAAGGATATATTCCTTAACTTGAAAAGTGCTGCTGCTTTCTTTAAACCGAGGCCGTGATTGTATAAGTACACAAAATATTTGGTAAAATTCTAACATATTTCGACATTGGCCTATTTACTTAAACATTTAAGTATTAAAACGCAAATTCTATTCAAAGCAGCAGCTCTTTTCAGAAACTACGAAGTACACAGAAACAATTAAAAGCTTGAATTTTTAAATTTAATTAGGGTATGTCCTTGCGATATTGAAATTTGTTATTGACCTACATTCTGTGTACCTGCTATGCGTTTATCACGTGACTGTCCATCGATGGGACCAAACTCTACACAGTACAGAGTACGTTAAACTATGCTATTTCCATAAGTATTTAAGTTCTGTGATATTAGAATTACTGAATAAAAATAAATTCAATATTAAAAATTCCCCTTTTTTGGCACTTTTATTTTCCGTTGATTTCTTATAGTAAGCCTTAACAGTGCTGCGTGTAAAGTTGAATAATCTTCATCTTCATTTTTCAAGATTACGAGCAGCTGACGAGTACGTATTGAATGTTTAATATTTGGAATCATGTTCAGCATACGATATGTGTGATAAATACGGATCTTCTTTTTTTTTTTTTTATTTTTTTTTTAAATTTTAACTAATTTCAAATAAACAGGACTTATTAATAGGGTAATTATTCCCTGTGTTCGTTTTTATTTTTTTTTTTAAATTTAATATCGGCATTTCGATGACACATGCCAAAAAAAGCAATGCATGGAATGAAAAATTCCGGGTTTTTGCAGAGGAAGTAAGTTAACAATGCACATAACCCCCAGGCCTCGATCCAAAAATGTTTTTGTCTTTTTGTCCTCATTTTATTATTTATTTTTTTTCTTTCAATCGTTTTTAGATCGAGGCTTGGGGGGATAGTGAATTTTGTGATTAAACTGATGACAGGTAGCTGAATTTGCTAAAAAAATGGTGACCGATACGGGTTTAGCTTGTTATAGTATCTACCTGCATGAGTTTTCGCGGAAAAATAAAAATGTTTTTTAAAGAAATAAGGTCTTAGCTTTTTCATGCTATGATATATTTTCCAATTAGGGAAACTTTATTTTACTCATAATCACAGGGCCGATTTCGGCACTTCGTGGCTTTAACTCTTTAATTAATAACCTGGAAATTCAAGGGGGGGGGGCTGACCCCCCGACCCCCCTCTAGATCCGCGCATGGGGAACAGACCATTTTTAAAGGTCTGATTTATGTTTGACTAACTCAAATATCTTTACATATATAGCTGTAACGATGACCCAGTTTTGAAAAGCTTTGAAAATTTAAATCACCTGTCTACCTGTTAAACCAAGGATAAAAAGCTGTATATTGATCCAGAAAATTCATTACACTAGCTTAAAACGAAAGTAAAAAGATTGTTGAATTTTATAGTGAATCGATAGGAAATAGTGAGTATGTTCTCAAGTCTTTCAATGTTTAATATTGATTTAATTTAAATGCTGAACTGATAATGGAAAATTTTAAATACTATTTCATGTACAGCATTGAAAATATATTTTTTTTAATTTCTTTGTAAATAATGTTTTAAATTTGTGAGTTTGTATAAGTGACTTCCTTGAGGTACAACATTACTGAGTGTCTAAATAAGTTGTATGCATATGCATCAATATGACAATTAAAAATTCTATGAAATTCAATGATTGCATCATTTCCGTGTACTTTAACCTGGTAAAATTATTTTTTCTTATCCTACATCACAACAGATATGGCTACCGCCCAGGGACAGGATATTATTTGCTGCCAGTTGTGTACAAACCCTGTAGAACATCACTGCAACCTTTGTCATGTGGACCTTTGCCTCTCATGCATACCAAAGCATATGGCAGACAAATCAAAGGAACATGAAGTTGTTGGATACACTTCTAGAAAAGAATACTCTGTTGTTCTTCCAACATGCCCTACACATGAGAAAAAGCGATGTGAAATGTATTGCCAAAACTGTCAAATACAAATCTGTATTCAGTGTCTTATGGGTTTGCACAAAAAACATGAATTTACTGAAATCCATGATATTTTACAAGAACATAAACGGCAAATAATATCTGATACAGAAGAACTGGAAAGTACAATTGTTCCAAAATACAAAAACATAAATCTGTGTACAGACACAACAGAGTTTGACAAAGTTCTAGCATCAATAGAAGATCAAGAGGAAAAAATTTGCAAAGCTGTGCATGAAGCCGGAAGTCAACTGAAAGATCAGCTAGCCTATCAAAAGAAAGAAGCTGTTAGAAAGAGCAAAGAAAGTCAGTCCTTGGCTGAAAAAGAAGTCAATCACCTTGTTCAAAAGAATAAAGATATCATCAAAAGTAATGATGCCACAGCCATAATAAACTATCAATCTAGAATTAAGAATTTTCATAAAGGCCCAGTATTACCAAGTTTTTCTTGTCCAAAGTTATTCCCTGGTGTTATTAAAGGAAACCAAATCACAGAAATGTTTGGTCTTCTTCAGACTAGGGATGAACTGCAGAAAAAGACTGAAATGCTGAAAATGATGGATGAACCTGTGGTATTAAGTACCATACAAAGTCCTTATGGAGGTAAACACTGTCTGTGGAGAGTGCTATGTGTGGGGAGAGATAAGATCTTGATCAGTGGTGGCATTGGTACAATCAAACAAATAAACAGGACAGGATCTATTCTACAAACAATTCAAGTAAATGATAATGTTTTGACATTAGCCATTAATTCACAACTTGAACCAGTGTTTTCCTTAAGTAATATTCCTAAGAAACAAACAGACATATATATCTATAAAAGGAACAAAATGAATGTTTTATTAAGCACATTTAACTGGTTTCCTACTGGTTTATATTACACAAGGAGTGGAGATCTACTGGTGAGCATGCGATCTATGGATGATACACAAAGTAGAGTGGTGAAATATTCAGGGACCATGGAGTCTCAGAAGATCCAATATGACAGTCTGGGACAACCATTGTTTTCTACTGGTGTTACAAATGTTCTTCTGCTAACTGAGAATGGTAATAGTGACATCTGTGTGGCTGACTATGCTGGAAAGGCAGTTGTGGTGGTGAATTCTTTTGGAGGATTACGATTCAAGTATCCTGGCAACCTCTCCAAACAAACAAATTACAGAGACTTTATCCCACTTAACATTGCTACTGATGTCAATACTCAAATACTGATAAGTGACAGCTCAAACAACATTGTCCACATTATAGACGTTGATGGAAACTTTATCCGTTATATAGAACATCCATGTAAAGGCGGACTCAGTATTGATGCTGATCATAATCTTTTTATTGGAGACACAGTTAGTGGAAAAATGAAAATGATCAAATATCTAGAGTGATGAGTATTCTGACTGATAAAGAAAAAAACAACATAAAATAAAACTCTTTGTCCAATCATGTTTCTCTTGACTACACTGTTTTACTATGTGAAAAAAGAAGGATATGGAGATAACGAACAGTATTCAATCTCAAAGTCCATTAAACAATATACAAAATCAGAGCAGAGCAAACACGGACCTCTGAAACATTAGAGGTGGGATCAGGTGCCATGGTTGAGTGAGCATCCCCTCCGACCGGTCACAACCGCCGAGTGCTCGTTGTCATGATCAGGAAATAACGGAAAAAATCCGTCGTCAATTCAGTGTATAAATAATGGACTAACAATTGGTATGAAAAACGTCAGTCAGCATTTGACTCAATGATAAATTGTATTTGCTGACAAGGTCGTTGTATCGACCATAGAACTTATGTTATCCTGCAACTTCCCCTTGCATTGACTTAATAAAGGTAACATAATAAAGCAAAGCTTTATCCGGTCACTGCCCTAATAAAGCCTCGTACATGTATACCGATGTTCTAAAAGCATTGTGACGTCATGTATATTGCAATGTTTTTACACCATGGCGTCATAGTTTCAACTGCAGAGATGTGCCTAAACCTGTTGAAAATAGCTAGTTTTGGACGTTCAAATGTACAGAATATGTTGCATGATAAACAAAATACATGATTACTGTCTTGAAATATAAGCGATATTTGGGTTCGGCTCGAAAACGTAAGAGGGCTCGGCAATCCTCGCCCTCTATCACGTTTTCTTACCCTCGCCCAAATATCGCTTATATTTCAAGACAGTAACCATGTATTTTATATAAATGATGACTTTAAACGAGACCGCCGATATTCCCGCCCCACCAATCCGCCTGCCAACAATCCACCTCGTTTAAGAAATTTTTCACATGCAGAGCATGCCCTTGTGTTTCGAATCACCTGAGATATACGAAAACCCAAGGTGCATCAACTGACAAAGTTTGACAAGTCTAAGCCAATTAATACCCAAGATATTTAAATCTAGCCATGAAATGTCAAAAGAGGTCACCATGACCTACTTTTTGGTCGACTTGCTTTGAAAACCCAAGATGCATCAACTGGCAAAATTTGATGATCATAGGTCTAACAGTATTCAAAATATGTCTTTTAAACAATTTGAAAAAGTACGCGGGTATGTTAAGGTAGCACATGGATCAAAATTCGGCAAATTAACACTTTTTTTATAATTATGTAACACTAATAAATCAGAAAAGCCAAGGATAAAACTTTTGCTATAATTGTGCATTCTATAGACTTTAATGGGACTTATACTACAGGAGGCACTTCACCACGACGTCACCACGTAACGTCTATAATTAGGAAATATGCCTTAATGAAAAAGTGAAAAGTTTAACACTACCCCGGGGATAATTAGTTTCAATTTGTAATAATAGTTATGTCAAAACATCTCTGTACCATGAAAAGTGCTGCTAGAATCGTACTGTCCTATCATAGAAATTTTCGGACGAAACCTTCCCAACATTTTTACATTTTATTCAAAACATTGAAAAAAAGCATCAATACCCGAAACCCATACGATTCTAGCAGCACTCTTTCCAAAAACAAAAGAATAAGAACTTTAGAGAGAAACAAAAATTATGTTTCACGGTATGCGGCGTAATGTTGAACTTTTGCATCTTTTTTGTTACGAACGACAGAGGAAAGGCTGATCGGCAAGTAAACACCCTCCCTGCTGTAATTTTACGAAGAAATTGCAAAATTATATTCACCATACCTTATTCATACGCTTTATTCCCACAAGAATCACACATGATATTCATTCTTAATGCTTTTAAACTCCGATTTCTTGTTTGTTTAAATCAATTCTCGTTACGTTTCACTTTCACTCTGCTACTGCATGATCAACAGTTATGTCGTCACGGGTTTGGTATGTAACCCCTGTGATAATTTCTGAGGCCCAGGAACGACAAAATTCCGTTTGTATTATGCCTCTGCATATTTTGATTCATTTTTACGACCTCAAATCAATCTGAGATATCGATTTTAGGAAATTGTTATCTTTAAACCTCACGTCATATAGCTTACTGTGACGTCATATCATATAGGCAAATAGAATATTTGGTTGTATTCTTAACCTACCTGCGTAGGTCACAGTGACCTACTTTTTAATAAATATGTTCTAAAGCCCAAAGATGCATCAACTTACAAGATTTAGTGATTCTAACCTTTCAGTGTCTAAAATAATGGGATTAAATGTTTTAGAAAAGTGTAGCCATCAAATTTAAGAAGTAGGTCATGATGACCTACTTTTAAGTTGATGTTGTTTGAGGACCCAAGATGCACCATCTGACCAAGATTTATGATCATAGGCCTTAAAGTGTCCAAAATATGCCTACAAATTAATTTCAAAACAAAAGCCAGTAAAATATATAAAGTAGGTCACCGTGACCTACTTTTGTATTAACATGATGTGAAGTCCTGAGATGCATCAACTTACAAGATTTGATGATCTTAGTCTTAATAGTAAGCAAAATTTCAACATTTTTATAAACTGTAAATTTTGGTCAACTTAGAAGTGACCTTGAGACCACGCCCTTTGCCCCAGGGTCATGCATTGAACAATTTTTAATCTTCAAAATATCCCGACCCTTGTATATAAGTTTGGTGAAAATCTGCCAGGTGGTTCTTGAGAAGAAGATTTTTTAGCAACCAGTACTTTTGATTTTATTTTCGTGATTATCTCCCCTTGTTTTAAGGCCCTACCCTTAGTTTTAATTTATATGGTAGACCTTGGGCCAAGAATACCCTGTGATAAATTTAAAAATGATTGGCCAAAGGGTTCTTGAGTTATGGCCCATATTCTAAAAAGTTAACGCACACCGCACGACGCACACCGCAAAAATGGCCATAGCATTAGCTCTTTGAGCCTTTGGCTCAGAAGAGCTCATAAGTATCTGAGAAAATTATTTACCTCTAAGAGGAGTAGTCTCTGGAAATGGCCCAAGCTGGACACTTCTCAGGAGGAGATGTTGTTGTGTCCTCTCTACCATCCCTTACAAAAACCAACTGGCATCTGCAGATTCGGTCTTCAGGACCTTGTGTCTTTATGCCTTGTCCAGTGTCTCTTTTCCCTTGCATAGTCTGGTTGATTTCCAGGAAAATGGGAGCCTGACCCTCTTTGTTGAGTTTTTCGTCATCAGTCTTCTCGGGTGAAGTTATGTCCAACTGAAGGCACCCCGTCAAGTTCTTTTGAGACGTTGGGGTCCATGACTCGTCTAGACAACTTAAGATGTTCCACAGCCTTTTTTCTTCTTTCAAGTTTCTGAGGGAAAAAGCGCATAGTTAATCATACAGACTTTTCAAAAACATATATGTACAAGTATCAATGATAATGAATTATATGACCTTAGTATTGTAGAAATATCCATTGACACAAAATATCATAAATTTCAAAGAATATTGCATTCCTCTACAACCCTGCTATACATGATGAAAGAAGACTATTATTTAACAAATATCTTTGAAATGTAGGCCGATTAGTTTAAAAATAAATCCCAAAAGATAACTTTTTCATATAGTTTTTAGTAAATTAAACTTACTAAATGCTTTCTTTTGCTTTGTTTTGACTGCTGTCTGTGAAGATCAGTCTTTCCATTCTCCTGTCTCCGTTTCTCCTGTTTGTCATCAGTAATGACATTAGTGAATGCCTCTAAAATATATAAAAGCTCAAATATAACAAACTGAACACACACACACACACCCTCACACACACACACACAATTACTGTGGTTTCATTAATATTCGTTGAGCACCTTTTTTCCAGGATTTTGTTGTTGAGCGGATCCACGAATTTAAATGTTCATAGAATTAAGAAATATGCTATTCATTTGCATAGCCAATGCTTTTGTCCTCGAAATTAGATATCCTCGAAAACGTCCTTTTTAAAAAATCTATGAAAATTGATGTAAACAATGAGATCACGTGACACCCGCCGGAGATGGACGCTTAAAATTCTGTCCGGTGTTTGGTCTGTTTTTTGGTGCTTATTTGTTGGGATTTTTATTCCGTTCACTTGAATTTTGGACAACATACGTTCGTGGGTGCCTGGGATACATTTTATACTATAATCTGTGAATTATATACCCCGAAAATGCAAAGGAGAGGAAGATCAAATAGTACAAAGAAATCGGCTGATAAGAGTTCACCTGAGGGGACAGGCAAGGCTATCAAAACGAATTCACTACAAAGCGAAAACCTTCCAGAGTCGGTCCCGTTAGATAGTGAAAAGGGCAGTGAAGCGAGGTTACGGTCTGCGAATAAGAACAAAACTTACGACCATGACGCCGATGAACACAGCCTAAATGCACAACTAAAGTATGTTTGTGAACAAGCAGAATGCAATTATGACGAAATATCTACACTTAGGTCAGAAAACGCCTACTTGCGCTGAGAGGTAGAGCTGCTGCGATCAGTGGTTATCAGGATTGACAGAAAAATGTCTGTGATGGACAATGAAATCACTGATTTGCGAGCTAGGTCTATGCGTGACAATATTTTAATACATAACTATCCATATTCCCATAATGAAGATCTTGCTTCTACCATGCCAGAAATTTTTAAGCAAACACTAGGGGTAGACGTCAAATTCGTTAGAATTCACAGAAATGGAGTCCCCAACACTCTGATCGGCCAGTGTCTATTACGGCCAAGTTGGTTGACGGTAAGAAAAAAGATGAAATTCTCAGCGCCCAGAAACTAAAAAAAATAGCGAGGGTTACCTTACCGTTTTACATTACCCCTCAACAACCTCTGTCCATCGTTTCTGCCAGAAATAAACTTTTTGACAAATCAGATTCTTTCAAAAAACAGAACATTACTGTGAAAATGTCAAAAAATAGCCTCACTTTACCAAATGGCGATAAATATAGCGAGGAAGTTCCGCTGCTCACCAGTGCAGATGTTTTACAAATCGAAGCATCTGAAACACAGAAATTGGATGACATTCCTACAAAAAGCGTAGATCCTGTACGAAAAAATGGATCTGAATTCTTTGCCATTGGATCTGAGGTAGACTCGGTGGAAAGTGTTCAAAACTTCTATAAGAAGGCCTGCATCGACCCCTATGTCGCTAGTGTTGACAGCAGAATCTTGGTCTACAGATTCCGTGAAAACGATAAAGTGACTGAAAACTATCATGATGATGGTGAACATGGAGCGGGGAGACGCCTCCTGAAATTTATGCAAGACAATAAAATTATCAATGCGGCATTCGTTGTGACGAGATGGATGGGAGAGCATATCGGACCCGAGCGCTTTACCATCATGGAGAACCTCCTGAACGACGTTGCTAATCTATTATAGGAACGATAAAAACTGTGTGAGTGAACTAAAGTGTGAATAGGGGACTTTCTCTAATTCGTAACATAACTACTCTGTTTTCCTTGGTTCATTTTTTTTTTGTAGACTATTGCGGAAATAAGAATGCCACTGTACGGTTCTGAATTTAATTTCTGTGCATAACCGGAATTCGAAATTTTATTCCGATAAGTTTAAACTTTAGCTTTCGGTTGGCATTTCCGATGTAGATAATTTTGTTTGTTGATGTCACCAGTGCATTGACCATGCACCTTTAGATCTCTATAATTCAACCCAATGCACTTCTGTCATTTCTCTTTTCTTTACTTTCCTCTTTCCTCATTGCATTTAAGCACGATATGAGAGCTGCGTCTTACAGAAAAGGAAAAACCAAGGTAACATTTTTGCATTTTTGAGATCTAAAGGTGCATGGTCAATGTAATGGTGACATCAACAAACAAAATTATTTTTCACCTGTTAAATTTAAAATGTTATGTCAGAGCTAAAGATAATATCTGCAAATTGTCAGGGCCTTCATGATTTTAAAAAAAGAAAAGATGTTTTACAATACTACAGACAATTGAAGTGTAATGTACTATGTTTACAAGATACTCATTTTACTACAGATATGGAGGAAGAAATTAGGAATGAATGGGGATAGATGTATATTTTAATTCCTTCTCGTCTAAGTCCAGAGGTGTAGCAATATTTTTAAATAATAATTTTGAATATAAAGTTCACAACAAAGTGAATGATAACTCTGGTAACTTTTTAGCACTTGATATTAGCCTTGGGGATGTACATACAAGTCTTATTGCAATTTATGGTCCAAATGACGACGATCCTGGGTTCTATAATATGGTTTCTGAATCAATAAATAATTTGAACAATGATCATGTTATTCTCGCAGGGGACTTTAATTTAGTTATAAACCCAGATAAGGACTATTATAACTATCTTTATACTAATAATCCTAAAGCAAGAGAAAGGTTATTAGAAGTTATTTCTGGCCAAAATTTGTCAGATGTATTCAGAGAAATTCACCCAGAAAAACAAAGATATACATGGCGCAAGCCTCATCCATTTAAACAAGCAAGGTTAGATTTTTTTCTGATATCAAACTCATTGTTGAGTATGATAAAAGAGACTGATATTTTATCAAGTTACAAATCTGATCATTCTCCTATATACCTCAATCTAAAACTGAGTAATTTTACCCATGGAAAGGGATTATGGAAATTTAATAACTCATTGTTGCATGATTCTGAATTTACTAAAACCATTAACAATGGAAATAAGAGGGAAAACAATATCTTATTCTAGTTTTATTAAAAAAAGGAATAATGAAAAAGAAAAAGAAATTATATCTGATATTGATAAATTGGAAGAAAACTATGAGCAAAACATAATGTTTATTAAAGATAAAAAGAAAGAGTTGGCGAATATAAGAAATCATAGATTAATGGGAAACTTAGTGAGATCAAGAGCTAAATGGACAGACGAAGGAGAGAAACCTACAAACTATTTTTTGAATTTAGAAAACAGACATTATACAAATAAAATAATTCCTAAATTGATTAAAGATGAAGAGACTCAGGAAGAAATAACAAATCAAAGTGATATCTTAAAAGAAATAGAAAGTTTCTATAAGAATCTTTACAAAGCTAATGATGAAGGTGGTGACTATGATTTAAATGAAATTTTACCAGACACAGACATTAAAAAGTTGAATGATATTCAAAGAGTTTCGTTAGAAGGGGAACTTTCTTACACCGAAGCAACATCTGTTCTAAGAAATATGTCAAATAATAAAAGCCCTGGCAGCGATGGCTTTACTACAGAATTTTATAAAGTTTTTTGGAACAAAATTGGACATTTTGTGGTTAGGTCCTTAAATTTTGGATACAGCATGGGTGAATTATCGGTAACACAGAAACAAGGTATTATCACCTGTATTCCAAAGGAGGGTAAAAGTAAATTTTTCTTGAAAAATTGGAGACCAATAACTCTTTTAAATGTAGCTTATAAAATAGGTTCTGGATGTATTGCTCAAAGAATAAAAACTGTTCTTGAAACAATAATTAGTTCTGATCAAACAGGCTTTATACCAGGTAGATATATTGGTGAGAATACAAGATTAATATATGATTTAATGCAATACACAGAGGAACATAACATCCCTGGCGTTTTACTGTTGATTGATTTTGAGAAAGCATTCGACACAGTGTCCTGGAAATTCATACATAAATGTCTAGATTTTTTCAATTTTGGTCCATCTATTCATTCGTGGATATATACTTTTCAAAGCAATATAGAATCATCTGTTACACAAGCAGGATACCTCTCAGATTTTTTTAAACCTAGCCGAGGCTGTCGCCAAGGCGACCCAATTTCTTCGTATTTGTTTTTATTATGTGCAGAGTTTCTTGCTCTCAAAATAAAAAGTAATAAAAATATAAAAGGTATTGAAATTAATGAAATAGAATATTTAATGTCTCAGTATGCTGATGATACTGCAGTAATACTAGATGGGTCTGAAAAATCCCTGAGAGCCACTATTGAGGAATTGAATCATTTTAATGCACTTTCTGGGCTAAAAATCAATCTATCAAAAACACAATTAGTTTGGATAGGTAGCAAGAAATACTCAAATGAAAAATTATGTAATGAAATGAACTTTCATTGGACAACCAGCTTTAAAATATTAGGCATTCATTTTGATGTTGATCTGACAAATATTCCCAAACTTAATTATGACAAAAAGCTGGTAAAAATCAAAAGTATTATTATTCAGTGGAACAAAAGGCATACCACTCCTATTGGCAGGGTTACGCTGATAAAATCTCTGCTCATCTCACAAATGAACCATCTTTTTATCTCTCTACCATCACCGTCAAGCAAATTCATAAAAGATTTGAACAATATTTTGTTTAATTTTCTTTGGAAATCTAAGGTGGATAAAATTAAAAGAAAACAAATTACTCAAGACTATCAAAACGGAGGCCTAAAAATGATTGAAATTAATAATTATATCAAAGGTCTGAAATCATCATGGATTAAAAGATTACTGTTCAGTCAAAATCCAAAATGGAAAACTTTATTAAATGAAACTGTCAATTTTGACAAAATCTTCAAAACTGGATCAGATTACATTAATGATATTTTGCACCTTATAACAAATCCTTTTTGGAAAGATACATTGATTGCTTTTCGAGATATTCAAGATAAAATGAAGATAAAATCATGGCAAGAATTTATAGCTCAACCAATATGGTTTAACAAAAAAATTAAAATTGGACAAAAGTCCATTTTCTATATTGAATGGTATAATAAGAATATTATATATATTAATGATTTGCTTGATGAGAGTGGAGCATTTTTGAGTTTACAAGATTTCCAGAATAAGTTCAACATTAAAACTAATTTTCTTACATACTATGGTATACAAAATTCTATTACAACCAGTATCAAAAGTGAGGATATTGTCAAAGAAAACAATAACCATACGCCAATTATACCATTTTACATAAGATTATTTTGTTCATCCAAAAAAGGTACCAAAAATATGTATGACACACTAAATACAGAAGAAAATGTGACATCTTTTTATAAATCAAAATGGGGAAAATATTTCAATCTATCTAAGTTACAATGGAAAGCAGTTTTTCAGTTACCTTTTAAAAGTACTAAAAGTACAAAACTACAATGGTTACAATATAGAATTAACCATCATATCTTAACTACTAATGTATTCATGTTTAAAGTGGGGATGAAAGATAGTAAAATGTGTAATTTCTGTAATTCAGCTGAAGAAACAATTTATCATATACTGTGGGAATGTCCCCTTGTTCAAGATCTCATCAATCTATTTTTTGAATTTTGTCAAACAAGGGATATTGTTATTCCAAGAGATCCTTGTTCTTTTATTTTGGGATTAGATCTTGACTCAAGTTGTAAGAATCTGTACCAGATATTCCTAATTCTCAAATCCTACATATACAAAAAGCGGTGTCTTCATGAAAAATTATCAATCCATGGACTACTTATAGATATCAGAACTCATCTTTCAACTTTGAAGTACATAGCTACCAAAAATTGTAATCTTGAAGATTTTCTTAAAGATTGGGAAATTTGGCTTTTCATACTTAGAAGGCTCTGATTATTTTGCTCGATTTTTAGAATCACCAACAGTGATCAAATAAATGTTAATACTGACATGGTTTTTTCCTAATTTGTTAATAAGCAGCTTCTCTTCCCTTTCTCTCTTTTCTTTTCTTTCCTCTCAATCAGCAATTGTGAGACTTATCCGTATTGTAATGTATATGATGTTATAAAAAAATTGCTGATTTGTACTTGCACTTGTGAAATAAAAAAAAAAAAAAAAAAAAAAAAAAAAAAAAAAAATTGATGTAAACGAAAATTGACGAAACCCACAGTAAACTGGAATCATCTAATTCATATATTAATAAACATATGAACATTCTGAAGAACAAAATGTTATATAGATGAACAAATCTATGTAATGGTGCTTATGAATGGACCGACTCAAAAGAAATCAGAACTGTAAATATATATACAGATAAATATCCACCTTGGAAATTTAAACAAATTCCTTAACCCAAAATATGCTGGAAACAACTTCTTAATGTCCGGGTATTTTTTTAAAATAGACTCCTCCTTTGATACACTTCGTACATTGGCATAATACAGATTTTAATTATGTTTAGGTACGAAAAAAGGAACCGCACACAGATAGATATCTGCACTGTTAACAATAGCTGGTAAAATAGCTGCATACGTAAAAACAAAATCATATTTTATTATAATTAACGGACTATGACCCTCAGGTAGGAAGGACAACTCTTGAATTTATAATTTAATTCACAAAGTCTTTAAATGAAGCTTGAAAACTAAATATTTTCATGCAACACTTTTTATTATATGCCTCTCAATGTGCTTCAAGGTTCTTTGAACTTCTTAGAAAGGTCTAATTAATGGAAGAAATTTTATCCCATAGAAACATTTTTAGATACAAATGTTTATTAACATGATATGAAATTAGAAGTGATTTATGGAGCTTTGCAAAGAACCTTGAGAGGCATATAATGAAAATTGTTGCAATCAACAGAAATGAAAGGAACGGCACAAAATGGCGAATTTCATGCTCATTTCGTCCTTAAGCTTAGTTGTTGGTAAAAGTTTTCTATATATTTTATCAAAAGATTCAGTCCTTGCAAATTAATTACACAAGAGGAAAATTTCAAATATTTTAATGTGAAAATCATTTACTCATAAAGACATAATGGTGTTCATTGCATATGTATAAAATTCTAAATAGGGGCAATGTTTGCTTCTTTTCATTGTCAAATAATTAAATTGAATAGGATATAACATTTTCACGGAACTTTTTCCTTCT